>NC_136272.1:78507372-78584651 GCF_964187855.1 Myxine glutinosa
TGGTGCCACCTGCACCCTTCTCTCCCCAAGCGCATTCGCGCTGATCCACAACACTCACTACTCACACACTGCTCCACACACCTGTCCAGTTGCACACCTGTGCAATCACACCTGTTCCATCCTCACACACACACGGCATCATCTCATCTAACTACTCCCCTCTGAAACTTGCGCTTCCCAGTCGTCCCTTTAACCTATTGCGCTCCCTCGTCATTATAATCCTTACTAATCTACCTGCGTCCCCACTACAGGTATCAGTCACTATCTAACCTTAACGTCACCTAATGTCATCTTTCTAGATCCCTACAATATAACCTAACCCACCCGGACTAGTTTTCACTGCCATACACCCCATAAGCTATTGCTCCTTTGCCCCCTCTTCTGTGAGGGATGGTGGATTTGCCATCCCACCACATCGGGGGTCTCTCTCTACCAATTTTGCACATCAAATTTCAATAAATTAAAAATTTGCCAATCACTACCCATCATCTGCCAATCACTACTGCCAATCCCTTGCCAATCATCAAATTTCGTTTTTTTCTAATTTTGGGGCCAAAACACTAACCTCATCACCCAGTCTACTCACTAATGCCTCTCGGTGCGCCAATTCCTGTCCAAAGCCCGGCTTCGTAAAGCCAAGCCATGAATGCGGGTTGTTCTGTGCCAGCGGCTGGATGCGTCCGGCACTCGGTGCAGGGACGGCGGCTTACCCGGGCCGAGATCCCACGCACCATCTCGGCGTGGAACCATCCAATGTCCCGATCTCGACCTGCCGGACTGCCTCAACAAAAAGTGGTCGCCATGACGACTCTTTCTATCGGGCCGCCCGCTCCGCCTAGTGGAGCACGGACGCGGCCGTTCAAAGCGAGGCCCAGCACGCACCGAGGGCCCGATTCGGCTATAAGTCGTTCTAAACTCTACCCCGTCTAACGTCGATGCTTCACCTGGACGCTTACACCCCGCAGCCCGTTCCTTGCTCACACATCCAGCCGTTTCCATGCTCCTCGTACCTTTCCTTACACACCCAGGTACACCCATTCCACTCACAGCCTTGGTCACACACCTGACCACCGAACACTTTGGCACACATTCGTTGGTAGCACACCTCACCAACACACCTCTTCGCGCCCCCTCCTCTGTCACCTCCTCTGTGACAATCACAGGTGTGCTCTCATTCGCACACCCAACCACGTGCCTCACCACCAACTCCAGCGTGCATTCCCACTCACGCTCTACCATTCCAGGTGTGCTTCCTTTCTCACCTGTCACCACCAACTCACGCTCCGTGTCACTCTCACTACTCTCACCTCCATTCTTGACAACGCACTCACCCTTACTCTTGACAGCGCACTCTTTCCCCATGCACCTGTCCGTCACACACCTTTCTCGCGCACACTCCTGCGCACACTCTCCCGTCACACCCTCTGTAACACTTACCACACCGCGCTTCCATGTGCTCCCTCGCACACGCGCTACGACCGACTCACTCTCGCCAGCACCCTCACTCCTTGGCACGCACTTTTTCCTCACACACCCCAGAGTCGGACTTTCTCGCACACCTCCTCTTTCGCACACCAGACCTGTCGCACACTTCACCAACAGCCTCTCACGAACACCCGGGTCCATCTCGACCCCCAAGCTTCTTAAATCCCCTGGCGCATCATACGCACGACCATATTGGTCACCACTTACACCGGGTCCTCTTCCTCTTCGCTTCTCCTCCATCACCTGCGAATCCCTCATCCGGTTAATGAGCACATCATCACGATCCAAACACAGACTTCGGACCAATTCTTTTATCTCCTCTTTTATCTCTTTCTTATCCCCTCTCCGTCGCTTCTTAATTTCGCTCACCCCTTCTTCCACTTCTTCTAATTTCTGCTTCACCTCCTTTATTCCCCGGTACGTCTCCTCAAGCTCGTCCTCTAAGGCTACCTTGACCGTTTCCAGGTGCGTCCTCACCTGCCGGTCCTTCGTCTCCATTACCTCTATCACCTCGTCCAGCCTCGTTGTCAGTCCCTCACGTACCATCTGACATTCCCTCTTCGTCGCTACCAAGTCATCTTTTAGTTCTTTCTGTGTCGCTTTTAAACCTCCTAATACCGCAGTGTTCCTTTGAACCTGCTCCACTAACTCCGTCTGTCCCACCGTCAGCTGCTCCACCTCCTGCGTCAGGTCCTCTATGCCCCCTTGTAACTTTACAGTCCCCTTTCTCACCTCCTTCTCCATGTGCTCCTTACAGTGCCTCACCTCCTCGCGCACTCCTCCGACCTCCTCACTCACACCTCTTCTGATCTCCTCTCCCATCACTTGCATCTCCTGCCCAGATGCCACCCTCATCTGCTCCATTTCCTCCCTGTGAGCATCCAGTTTGGTTTCTACCCCCATTCTGACCCCCTCTATCTGCTGCCCCATTTGGTTAACTTCCCTTTCCGCTTGGTTCCTCATGTCCCTCAATTTGCCTTCCATCCTGTTTTCTAACCCCTCTAACCCATTTTTCACTCCCTCTATCTGATTCTCCTGGGCAGCCATTCTATTTTCTACCCCCTCTAACCCCTTTTGCATCCCTTCCATTTGATTCTCTTGAGCGGCCATTCTGTTTTCTACCCCCATTAACCCATTTCTCACCTCTTTTATCCCGTTGTCTAACCCCTCACCAGTATTCCTCGCTTCGTCCCTCATTACCCCCATTTGGTTTCCCATCCCTTTGAAATTATCGTCTGTTTTTACCATAAAGGCCATCATCTGTTTCATAAACAGGTTCCAATTCATTGGCATCTCGGGTTCGGCTACCGCGACCACGGCCGCGGCTAAATTTGGTGCCGCTACACCCACGTGCGCGACAACGCTATTTTGCGACCCTGCCGCCCTCACTGCTTCGCTCTCCTCCTGTCCCTCATGTCCCTCAATTTGGTCCTGGACCGACCCTGCCTCACTCTCCCCTACCGGACCCCAGCTGTCTTGATCCGCCATAGCGCGACTTTCAAAATTCGGGTTTTTATTTTCGTAAAACAAATTCAAATTTCGCCGTTATAATTTCGCGCGGGAAACGCGCTCCGTTTCGAATTCTACCTCCCCAACACCAATTGTTACCCTAGTGGTACAATTGGTGTTCCAAAATTTGGGCCTAATAAATTTAGTCCCAGGTTCGAATCCGACACTCCTGACACCAATTGTTACAGACACGGTTGTGGATGTTAGTTTACCGAGCGGTTTGGTATGACCACGTCTGCACAGTTTACCCGATTATGCTCGAACGTTGACGAGTCGCGCTACGCTAGGTCAATGAAGGAAAAAGACACAACGGCTGGGATTCAAATGACACGACACCAAGGGTTCAGTTCTCAAGACCTCCGGAGGAGGTTATATTATGGCGGAAGGTTAGATTACAACTACAAGAGGGACAGCATAGAAAGACAAGCACTTAGACACACTCTTATATTAACCCCAACAGACGACAGATAAACGGGACAAAAACTGACTCACACGGGGATTGATGGCAAGGAAAGGCAGGATCGATGGCTCCAGGTGCACCTGGGCTCAGGGCAGAATCGACCCGGTTCGGTCCGGTCCAAAGATGCGGGGAGGTATCGTCGCGCTGGGGGTGGCGGTGGCTTCCTCTGCTCTCCGTAGTTCAGGCGCATCTGACCTCACATCCGGTAAGTCGCCGCGTATATCCGGCGGGGAGTGACACGCCCTCGGCTCGTTAGCTCCGCCCCAGATGGAATCGGCTCGTTGCTTCTCATTGGGTGCGTGCGGGGGGGTTACCGGCTCCGCCCTTGACGAGGGGCTGACAGGGAGACCCTTCGCGGTAACCCCGTGGAGCGCATGGTCATGGCGGCTAACCGAGCCGGTGTGAGGACGCACACTCCCCCCGCGCGCCGTTGTTGTAGTTGTTGTTGTAGCTGTAGTTGTTGTTGTTGTTGTTGTTTGGGGAAGAAGATGGGAGGAGGTATGGGAAGGTCCTAAACTCACTACTGGTGCCATATAATCACATTCTGGTGCAACGAAGAGTCAGAATTAATGGAAACGAGTCCTTAACTGACATAGACTAAGAATAACTAGCAAGATGTCCGAAAGTTGTCTACGTGAGATGCGGTGGACCTGGGCACGACATTTAATGGGGGAAAAAGGGGAAGGTCGGTTCTACAGAGTGTTATTTACAGGCAATGGGACTAGGGAATGGGGGATTGGGGATAGTTGGGGAGTATTGGGGAAATAGGGGAATATTTACAAGCGGATATGGAGGCCAAATGCCATATTCGCAACAATATATATATATATATATATATATATATATATATATATATATATATATATATATATATATATATATATATATATATATATATATATATATATATATATATATATATATATATATATATATATATATATATATATATATATATATATATATGTCGAGATCGAAGACCTCAAGGGAAGGAAGAAGAAGAAGAATCAGAGGAAGAAGAGCAACAATGTTTAATAAAATCGATTATACACACACGTGTGGAGCGAGGCTCGAGAATGTACCGCCTACACGCAGCGGACAATTCCTCAAGACACTCGCTAAAAAATAAGTGGAAAGGCATTTCATTTATAGCAAAATATTAGACAAGAATCTGCGCTAAAGACATAGCACTAATGGGCCATAAGGACAACACCTCCCATTGTCCCGTCCTATAGAAGGTCAAATTTAGACAACAAGATGTAAGCATAATGATAGGCTACGCTTTTTTTGGCTATCTATCTAAACATATCGGACCTGAGCGCAGGCCGAAGTAAATATTCTTATACACTAGGCTAAATGGTAGATGAAGATTGGATACGTCCTTGGTTTAGGAGACATACTAAACACTACGAAGATATATAATTAATTATTCCCTTTGTGAAGGAGGCGTTTGGATGACATCTTTTTCCTGTACGTGGGTCGAGAGCATTTTATCTACTGTTTGGCACATTCATTCAAGGACTAATTTACTAGGCTAAGGATCCACCCTGCACGTTGAGCCTCGAAACCACATTTTGTCCACTCACCTCTGTCTGCAGTTGAGTTCAAATCAGTTTTCAGAAGCACGATATATAATTTCAGATGTTATGATCAATTGAGTCATGGGGCTAAAACCCTAATGGCTGACAGTTCCTTCCTTTGTCTTTACAAGACACCTCCTTGGAAAGACACCAAATTCATCAATTAGTTACATGCCAGGCACGACATAGCGTCACGTATGCTCAAAGAGAGATACCGGCCCTAACTGGTCGTCTAACATTCAACGTATGAATTGTTAGCCATAATTCGCGACGACGGCGCCTGGTTTAAGAGATTGCTGCCGCCCGCCAGATTCCGAATCCACCCTCGCTGCGGCATAGGTGCGACCCAGTTGCCAGCCAGATTAAGGGGCCCTCTTTATGCAGGCGAGGTCCTCGCGAATCAGGGCAAACAATCGACGTCCAATGCCATCAAGCCTTGTACATGTGATTGCTGGGTGGTGTAAGTGGTGGTGAGGGTGGTTCTTCCGGATACATGTTTGCCATCCGCTCCTCACTGCTGGTATAATAGCAATGACTTTTAAAAGAACCTACACTTTCTAAATCACAGGTTAAATCATCCCAACTAAAATCATAATCATTATCAGAATCCCAAGCATCAATAGGTTCATCGATTACCCCATATACTCCTTCCTTTTCTGCCAACAATATATCCAAAGCCACTTGATTCTGCATCACCATCGTTTGCATATGCATTAATTCGTTTTCCAATTGTAGTTCTGCGATTCAGGTTTCGTTTCCAATTCGTTCCATTACTAATGCGAGACTATCTATTTGCCAATCATTCATAATACATAAGAGGCGTTAGCCAGTACACGCAAGGGATTTTCAACACAAGTATTACAATCATCACAAACATCGATGCAGGCATCAGCCAGTAGCCAGTTCCCACAAGGGATTTTCACAGTCATCACAAAAATCAATACAAAATTCTGAAGCGCTGGTCACATCTGCCTTGTTGAAGGACCCATTCAGATCGACGGCCTCTGTGGTCAAGATCATGGTTTTCCAACGGCGATTTCTTCATCGTCCATCCTGAAAAATACTTTCTTACACACACCATGATCAATTCCTAGCCCCCCGTCCCACTAATTGGCATTTAGTTACCTTATCTCTCAGATGGTTGGCTTATTCATAGCCGCATTTCCTGTGTCGTGTCTGGAAATTCAAATGCCATATTTACTTTCACTAATTTCCGAAAATACCTTCCTTTTAATCATCTTCCCTACATCTAATAATACATGATTTACCAAATTTACCTTGCGAAAAATGGATCCCAGATAACAAGTCCCTCCCCTACACTATTCTGGCACAAAATTGTTGCATCCCACAGATGCCACGATTATTTGAACAAACTCATTTTCCTAATCCACCCTTTCAATTTTCATTTCAATTTAAAGTCAATCCAATGTCCTCTTTTAGCATCCCATGCACCTGTTGCAGACACCTGTTTTAGCCTGAAGCGGTATATTAAACTAAATGTGATTGCCACCCCTAACAGGCGGTGGTGCAGCATCCTCGATCTGTGGTGGTGCGTTTGAGGTGTCTGTGTTTGTGGGTATGGCCAACTTACAATGTGTGGCATGTACCCAGGACGACTTGCCCTCACCAAAACACCGCTGTTGGTGTGATCAGAAGAACTTGGTATGGCCCCGTCCACCTTGGTTCGAGCGCAGTCTTACGGGTGAAATGCTTCACCAGCACGTAATCTCCAGTCGCCTCGAAGGTGTGGATAGGCTTGCTTGTTGGCTCCGGCAGGGCCTCTCAAACGCGTTCATGTATGTTGCGTGCTACATGGGAGAGATCTATGCAAAACTTTAAAAAAACATGTCATCCATGATAGGTAATTCAAGGGCTGCCATATCCACTGGCGCTGATACCGATGACATATAGCGCACGAGCGACAGACCATGGTAACCACAGTCGAAAGGCCTGGTGCTGCCCAGGTGGAAGTGACCTGCCTCATCACCTCACCCCCCTATGGCACACATGGCCATTTGGATGCGCCATGCGTGCCAACCATGGCAATAAAGCTCGCGGTGCCACGGGTTTGTCATTAATCGTCCACATTTGTCCTTCTGCGGGGCGTTGAGCTCCCAATTTAATCCAATTTTTGCTGTTCTACGTTTGAGGCCGCGGCTTGTAATTGTATTACATCGAACTCTGTAGGTGCGGATGTCGGAACGTCTGTCTTGAGGTGCCAAATTAATTATGAACCCTTCATTGTTGTCCAACACCTGGACCGTTCGGTGTTCAACATTGTATCGACGCCTTACTGGCGTTTTCCGCAGTCGGTCCATCATCCATGTACGACAGTACCCTGCCATTCCCAAAAATCGCAACGAACACACTAACTCTTCACTGTTATCCTTCACTTCACTTCAAAATTTCACTGTTATCCTATCAATACCTGGACAATTTTTTCCTTTCCTTCCTAGATACGCGAATTTCACATCAGTATAAACCCACTGGAAAAATTATCTGAAAAATAACTAGCCTCCCAAAACCATTTCCCTGCAAGAGCGGGGTTAGCCTTGCGGTCCACATGACAATCTTTTTTATTTTGCTCTATCACCTCCCTTTGAGCAATAATTTAATTGGTGTGATTCCCATATACCCACTCCTGGTGGAGTTCTGTTCACCTGGTCTGCAGAGCCGTGATCCAATCTTCACCAGCCCCCAATCACCTTCTTATCACAAAACAACAGTCCATAACTAACCACTTTTCTTTATTTCCCGTCTTTTCCATCAACTTTTATAATCTTTTCCCCTCCCTTTCTTAGCAAACCTTGCAAAGTCACTTGTCATTGACAAATGATCCATCTAATTCGACTTTCCTTTAACATCTTCGCACTTTCCATGACCTTCTTCACACTTACTTTAAACCTTTTCTTCAGACACAACCCACATGAGTTATGAATACAATTTCCCCTTCCAGGCACGTGTCTAGTCACTCACAAAGTGTCCATAAGACAACGTCATCATATTCCACAGAACTCCACCACTCTATTAAATCCTAAGCATACCCAATGGGCAATCCACGAAAAAATCAAAGCATTTTCAGTCCCCTTTTTCCCATATACTAGTCAATGTAAGTCAGCCAAACATAAACAAAGAGGTTCCAGCGAGTTGTGACCTCCATAACTCTAAACAACTCCGCTGGCACCTTTTAAAACAAACTTTCCCAGTCACTTACTAAAATAAAGTGCAGCTCTTGTCCGTAGATATACGTTAACCAAGGTTACATGAGACTTGACAACAATAGAATTTGGCTACCTACAGAAAAAGTACCTGCACAACACATTTACAAACCAATTCGTCCCCTCGTATTAGGGAACGTCACAAATGTTCCACCACAATTTACAGCAGGTGACCACCCACCTGCCTTCTGTCGAAGTCCAGTTCAATTTCCATTCACAGACAGACAGACAGACGAACCCCCAACGTACTAACAGGATGGTCTCACAGAGGCCATTCCATTCAAATCTGTAGGCTGCCACGATTCTTCCCGCCAGGACACACCATCATAGTCCCCATAGTCACACGACACGTCAGCAGACACAGTGAATGACATTCAACATCATAACAAACGCCGCAGAAACTGCTCCTCCTTGATCCATATCTGCAGACGCAGTCAGACACACCCAGTTGGACAGACAGACTGGCTCCACATTACAACTGCAAACATCCGAAATGACAACAGCTAACACCAAATATTTATTGTCCCCCTTTCAGGGAAGTCAAATCAACCACCATTAAAGCACAAAACAGAAAACGACCATATACTCAGAGTATATGCCATATACTCAGAGTGAGACCCGAAAATCAAGCAGACAGACCGACAATCGAACCTGTCTTTCGACACTGCCGAACGACAAGTTCACAGACACTGAGGGAGTGACATTCGACCCCCAGTAGATACCGCGGACACCGCTTTGGTCCGCACCAGCAACTCCCTCAAAATCAGTGTTCAGAGACATGACTCCATAGACAGCCAGAAAGCCAGACAAATACGGACACACACACACAGAGATTAATATATTTTTACAGATTAATATACAGAGATTAATAGATTAATATAAACAATTAATATATTGTCCACATTCATCTTGGTCAGCCCAACCCATTCTGGCTCTCCCCAAGAGCTCTGTGTCCGGACAGACAGACAGATAAACGGACCGGGTGAAACCATAACCATCCATCCTTCCGATTGGACTCACGTCAGCATCACATGTCATTCTTGCCTTCATTCAACGCATTCTGTCATCCCACGTCGGCCAAATACAAGCCCCGGCCATGCCGTTGAATAAACACCCTGTCGGTTGACAGCCTATTATTTTTGACTTTCACTCCCATTCTCCCTTGCTACATCTGGAGAGCCGTTAATGTGGGGATGTAATTGAACACTTGTTTTAAAGCCCTGTCTACACATGCTCTCCATAACATTCTCATTATTCCCTGCCAATTTTACTCATCCGGATTGCCCAACGCCCGTAGGCAATTTGGGGAATCCCTTGTCAGTCAATGACACACATCAATGACACACACACAATAAACACAAATACACGCTGCAATGACAGATCATTCATTCCCTTATACACACATGCCATGTGACTGACCATTCATTCTCCATACAATACAGTATAAATTCATGCACACTCATGCACACTTCAATCCTACTTACCTGTGAACTCTAACACATCCAGTGCGTAGCTTAACTTAAAATACTCATTATTCTACCTTTCTTGGGCTAGTCCCTCCTGGTAGTCCTAAGATCGGGTCGCCCCCCGATTCCTAACCTTAAACGCAGTTCTCACGCCGGAGTAACTTAATACCTATTATCTATCACCCACATATGGGTCTACCTGCTTCCCACGCAGGAAGCTTACCTCCTTATCCCGGGCGCCCTGTATAATCGATTCATTACCCACTGCTGCTCTGGTTTAAACTAAATTTGGTTCGGAATGCAAGCCAGGTGGTACAGCCGACAGAGGTCCATACGTCCAAAGCAAGGCGGGAGGCTTCAATTTCGAGGTGCAAAAATGCGTACCCACCAAATTAGATGCCGGCAGGCCTCCCTCCCGACCTGGAACGTGAGGATCCACCTCGTCTGCACACTTGGATGTATCCCACTTCTGACACCAAAATTGTCGAGATCGAAGACCTCAAGGGAAGGAAGAAGAAGAAGAATCAGAGGAAGAAGAGCAACAATGTTTAATAAAATCGATTATACACACACGTGTGGAGCGAGGCTCGAGAATGTACCGCCTACACGCAGCGGACAATTCCTCAAGACACTCGCTAAAAAATAAGTGGAAAGGCATTTCATTTATAGCAAAATATTAGACAAGAATCTGCGCTAAAGACATAGCACTAATGGGCCATAAGGACAACACCTCCCATTGTCCCGTCCTATAGAAGGTCAAATTTAGACAACAAGATGTAAGCATAATGATAGGCTACGCTTTTTTTGGCTATCTATCTAAACATATCAGACCTGAGCGCAGGCCGAAGTAAATATTCTTATACACTAGGCTAAATGGTAGATGAAGATTGGATACGTCCTTGGTTTAGGAGACATACTAAACACTACGAAGATATATAATTAATTATTCCCTTTGTGAAGGAGGCGTTTGGATGACATCTTTTTCCTGTACGTGGGTCGAGAGCATTTTATCTACTGTTTGGCACATTCATTCAAGGACTAATTTACTAGGCTAAGGATCCACCCTGCACGTTGAGCCTCGAAACCACATTTTGTCCACTCACCTCTGTCTGCAGTTGAGTTCAAATCAGTTTTCAGAAGCACGATATATAATTTCAGATGTTATGATCAATTGAGTCATGGGGCTAAAACCCTAATGGCTGACATATATATATATATATATATATATATATATATATATATATATATATATATGTATGTATGTATGTATGTATGTATGTATGTGTATGTATGTATGTATGTATATGTATGTATGTATGTATATGTATGTATGTATATATATGTATGTATGTATGTATATATATGTATGTATGTATGTATATATATGTATGTATGTATATATGTATGTATATATGTATGTATGTATATATATATATGTATGTATATATATATATATATACGCGCACACATATGCACACGTACACATACACATATACACACACAAACACATGTACACCCACACACATATATACATACACATACACACACGTACACCCACACACATATATACACACATACATACACACACACACACACACACGTACACATGTACACACACATATACATATCTCGTTTTTTCATTTCTGCTCCTCACAATTTTGTCTGATTCACACACACACACACACACACACACACACACACACACACACACACACACACACACACACACACACACACACACACACACACACACACACACACATATATATATATATATGTACATATATACACATATACACATATATACACACACATACATACACACACATATACACATCTCATTTTTTCACTCCCGTCTCTGTGCGGTTCTTGCTACATTCTGTTCGTCTGCATTGACGTTCGTCGACGGACTCGTTCGCCCGTCTCATTCGTTTTCTTGCTACATCCTGTTCAAGTCTGCGTTCTTCATTGACCGTCGCATTCATTTTGGAAATGGAAGTTTCCACGCAACGCATGAATTGTCACGATCCTCAAGAGGAAGTGTCTCGTCATCATCAAATGAGAAATGGCAAGTAAATTACATTGTGAAAATAAAAGATTTCAAATAAACCTATTTAAAGTGTATGCGCACATAACTAATAAAAAAAAAACGAAGAAATATCTCTCAGTAATTTCCTGAAACATATTTTACTTCCGGATAATAATGTTGAATGAAATAAGAAAGAACGAAGATATATATGTCGTTTTTGTGCCGACTCTCATAAAACGTAAAAGTAATATATCGTAACGGAAAAGAAAAAGCGAATTTTTTTATATATGTCGACATTTTCCCCGAATGTTATTTTAGGCGGTGTATTTTCATGTATCGTGGTGGCGCGATTTTTATAAATATATCTCGGCAATTTCCCGTGTGTGCGGAATGTTCTCAATTATTTCTGACACCGAGTCTAAAACCATTGATAAAAATTAAATCAGATGGTGAATTCAAGATAAAATCGTGAGGGTGACTCAATGAATGGGCTTTAGTTTACAGGCCTTTGAGAAATCATTTCGTTCTATAAACGGAAACTTTCTTGGGATTCTCTTCCCGTTTTTTTTCAACCGAGTCTAACACTATGTTAGTGACTGTTAAAAATGAAATGATATATCGAATTAGAATTGAAATAAACCTGTGCGAGAGAGAAAGACAGCATGGGCCTAACTAAACAGGCCTCAAAGCCATTCGAGGTAATAAAATGGTGGATATTTGTTTACATGAAGCCTCTCCAAGAATGGGTGGAGCTACTCTCTCAACGGAGTAAGCCACACCCCCGGACAGACGGACAGAATCACCTACACCTATTATAATATAGATATATGTACATATTCACAGCTATATGTGATTAGCATTGATTTTGGCAGGAAGTGAACAGACAGGAAGGACCAGCTTCACAACCACACAATGCTCTGTATCCCAGTACAGTGTGTTGAAAAATACCTGGATAACTTTGGTTGTAAATATATTTAAAACCACAAATTATACAACGATACCCTTTGGTTTATATGATCAATATAGAAACTCAAAGTTTTTTGCACACCATCAATACACTTCAATGTGAGCTCCGTTTGTCGCACGCAGGAAATAAAGGCGGAACACGAGTTCTTGCCATGTTAAGCTCAGCATGCTTGCGTCCACCAGTGCGTATGCAGCTGTGATCCGAGAACAAATATCCCGCAGGTTTGCCACATTGGTGTTGTAGACAACATCTTTGACAAACCCTACAGAAAAAAATATCAAGGGGGTGTTATGTCTGGTGAATGTGGGGACCAGACGGTTGGTCCCTCTTGGCCAATCCTGCGACCTTAATTTTTTTCATTCTGGATGGCTCAAACGACTAAGGCCCAACGAGAGGGTGTGCCGTCCTGTTGAAAAATGATATCAGGTTGCAGGTCTTCAATCTGTGGGAAAGGCGAATCCTTCTAACATGTAAGTTGATGAGGTCATTGTATCCTCCGCAAAGAAAGACGGACCCACCAAGTTCATCAGAATGGTTTATTCAAACAAAAACATGGATAAGGCCACACCACATATTGACCTTTGGACTCTTGCGTATGTGTTCAACGACCACGTGGGGGTTTTCAGAGCCCCAGATCCTCACATTGTGCCAGTTGATCTTCCGCTACACATGAAAGCAAGCTTTGTGAACATGATCTTTTTTCAGGTTATCTTCATCATCCTCTATGCGACTGAGCATTTCCAAGGCAAACACCTTGTGTTTGGGTCCATCATTTGGTTTGGGTTCTGACAGAATCTGCATCTTATTGACATGAAGCTTCAGTCTTTTATGCAAAATCCTGTGTATGGCATTAACGGCCATCATTCAGCCATTCTTGGTCGGATTACAAAACAAAATCTTCTGCATATGCATGCTTAGGTATTGTCTTTGTACCCAGTTTGGACAAAATCGGTCCATGTATGTCGAGAAATGTTTGGGGACACGTTTAGGTAACAAAATGGCCACCAGTCAGCTGTCTTGGATCTGATCTCGAAAGAAAATGACGTGTATATGTAAGCAATCATTCATTATCTGTTTGCCAAACTTGAACAACGTCGGTAAATGCATGTCCAAGAAATGGTTGAGGACGTACGTGTTCAACATTGGGTTTTATACAACCGAAATGGCCTCCAGTCAGCCATATTTGATTGCATCACGAAACAAAATGATATGCATATGTATACCATCATGCATTATCTTTGTGCTTATTTATGAATAAATCGGTCCATACATCTCCGTGATATGGTTGCAGACACACACACGGACGGGACGGGCAGACGTGACCCAATCCATAAGCCCCCGTTTTGGAGCAAGTCCAATGGGGACTAAAAAGTCTGAACATTTAATGATTAAAAAGCAGTGAAATAAGTGAGTATTTTGTTTTATAATTGGCTGTGGTTGATATAATGGCGAGCGTTAAGAAGAGGAAGGTTGACTCGTGCCATGCTTTTCAGTCAGTTGGAATGATTAGTTGCCTGACTGTTTGTGTATGTGCTGTTTAAATTGCTAACAGATCAAGAAGCATATATTCACCCACATCAAGTTTAACAATCGCTGTTACAACCCTCAGATTAGGAAAGGTTCCTTACTACTGCTAATTTTGCCATTTAAGAAGCAGTGTCATTAAGGGGATCCTGCAGTTCTCACAGAGCCTGCTGTGCACCTGGTGGTTTGGTACCTAGCAATTCGGCATCACCGTCTGTGACATTAACAGCATTCCCGAGATGAGGCAGGTTCCCGAGGAAGGGAAAATGATACAATGCCTTATCTCCATTAGCAGGTTCGAGCCTTTCTTGATGGCCCCATCTCGCATTGAATCTCCATTTAGCATGTTTGAGCCCAAAATGTACATCTTCATGTTATATTTGTCTGAGCGATGTACAGAGCTGGACATTTGACGCGTTGTTACAAATTTCCCATGACCACGGTAATGGCAGACGAATTGGATTGCATTGCATTATTTTATTCTTGTTGCAAATTTACCATTCATGGATGGGTGATCACAGTGGGTGATTGAGAAGAAGGAATATGTGGATAATGATCTGCATTGTCAGTGCATTTGAAATGGAACAAAAAGAAACCTCGCCTGCAAACGGTTTATTAAACGAAAAGTGTATTAAAGTTAAATTATTGAAACGAAGAGGTTTCAATAAAAATCGCTTTCAGGACTTGAACACACACTGCTTTAGACCTGACAGAATTTCATTTATTTGGTTTACGTCTGGATAATTTGATATTGTGACATGATAAAAACGCTATCGAAGTTCGCATTTGTTTTGCATTATCTCATTTGAGGTTCAAGTGCAATTCAAATTCTAATACATTATTATAACCGAGACTCCATATGGAATGCACATCTCTCTCCTCATGGATATTTATTATCTTGAATCAAGTACATATATATAATATTGTGATCACATCCACAATTGTTTTGAAGATTCTATGATCTCAACGACGACGTCATGGCAATTGATTTGCGATTGGTAATTTATCTTTCCATCCCAGGATGTTCCTGGGAACCACTAGGGGGAGCTCGTCGCTTGTTAAAGGGTGTGTTGTGACCTGTCTTGCCCGTAAGAAGCTGTCTGGAAGACAGACCTCCGGTGTCCAGGAAAAATGACCGTCATTACAACTTTCATGACGTCCATAAAGTCCATTCATCAAGTAATATTTACATCAAGTTTTTACCTGTACCGAGTTTGAATTAGATCACTTCAGCCGTTCTCAAGTTATAGACCTATTACAGACTTTGACCTTTGACCTTTGACCGCTTGACCACAAAATATCATCAGTTCATCTTTACATTATTCTACATAAGTGTGCCAAATTTGTTAAAAATCCCATCACTGGTTCACAAGTTATCGCAGTAACAGGATTTTTACCTAACATGACCTCTGACCTTTGACCTCGTGACCCCAAAATCGAATCGGTTCAGATTTACCTCTTTATACATACCTGCACCAAGTTTGATTCAGATCCCTTCAGCCATTCTCAAGTTATCGCGGTAACGAAAACCTATCATGGACGGACAGCCAGATGGACAACCTGAAATCATAACGCCTCAGGCGACTTTGTCGAGGGAGGCATAAAAAAAACGAATATCCAGGCGGGCAATGAAAATAAAATAATCGTGACCGAAAGATGGAATTTTAACCACTAAATATTTAAATCACGTGCTTTCAATCAGAGGTAGTTCTTAATACATACAATGAACTTTGGTGCAGGAGGAATCCATTTGGCCCATCATGCCTGTGTTGCACCATCCCCAGTATCCATCCTCCATCCACAAACAAGCTACCTACAAGTCCTGCTAATATCCCATATCCCGCTATCTCCAATGTATCCAGGTACCTATCAAATTCCAATTTAAACCTATCTATCCCCTCAACTGCCACTACCTTTCCTGGAAGACAATTCAATGCATTAAGCACTCCCCTATAAGCTGCAAATTTGTCTGAATTATGCCTGTTGCTTGTGTTCTTTATGACTTCCCTAAAAATAGTAAATTTCCTGTTTGATTTTCCATTTAGTTTGACTGCCAGACAGGCAGACGACTGAAAAAACTACCTTACTCTGTGCGCATGCCCACTCGAAATGAGACTCCGTACAATTTACCAAATTCAGTGCCAAAGTATTCCTAAACTGCAGGTTCGTGTTCTGCACTGTTCAAAATATAACATTCGATTGAAATTGTTCCTCAATCTTAGACTTGCATCTGTAGACAGACAGAGTGAAACAATTTCTCAACCCCGCTTCTTGCTTCGTACGCAGGATAATGAAAGGGACCACTTGTATTTAAAAATTGTCGTTCATTTGATGCATCATCATTCTGTTCCAAACCATCCCCAGGGTGCTACCAGAGCTGGATGCTGAGTTTGTGGGTGAGAACGTGCCTGATGGGACCTGGATCCAGCCTGGATCTCACTTTCTCAAGCTTTGGCGGCTTCGTAACTGTGGTGCGCAGGCCTGGACGGAGGACACAAAGGTGCATTATACACGCAGTGGTTTAACTGTTCACGATACTGGATTCGCTTCCCAGCAGTTGTAGGTTCTAATCCAGCCGAAGGTGGCATTAGCAAGGATTTTGCTTCCAAGTCTCCTTTCGGTAGGGGACCACCTAAGCCTAACCCTGCTTCAATTAAGCCTGCTCTCTTTGCGGTGCCAGTCCACACTTTATGGTACAGTATTTGTTTTTTAAATCCCCTCAAAGTAACTTGGGATGTGTGAAGCAGTGCTGCCCTTATTCCCCATTTATTTTTTGAGTCCAAACAGGTTATCTCAGGCAGATGCTTCATTACCTGTGCACTGGATTATTACCTCCGCCACTGAAAGTGGACAGCGTCTATCTTTTCACCCCAGTCTGTCTGAATTTATTAAATTTTGGTGGAGATCCCGATCCCAATCCAGGTACTATATATATATTTTTAAAAATTTAAGTTCTTCTTCACCTTTGAGAGATGGGGCCAAAAACTACTGCATATACAGCATGATATTTCAAAAAGTTATGGACGAGTTATTACATAACTAGTTGGATGACTTAGTTCAAGCCCGGATCCGGCCTATCGGTGTGGATACAAAGCGTAATTGTTCAGCCTGGCAGAGGTATGCAGTCTACCGAGTGCTGTTCTAATTGTATCTGCAACACGGAAATAAGTGTGACAAACAATTAAACATGGCATTTTATCCTTTATGTTCATTGTGCGTCAATGAAACGTTGATTCATCCATCTTGCGAACAACATGTATGCACAATTGCCATTGCTATCCAATTTCGCAGCAACAATTTTCCTCAATTGCAGGAGGGAACGGTCGACAACTGAAATGATGTTGAGCTGATATGTTGTATGCAATTAACTTATACAAACGTAGCACTAACATCATGAGACCCTCTCTGTTGAATGCTCCTTTTAGTTGCAGCTGTTGTGGGGAAACCTCCCTGCCGATTCTTCGGTGCCGGTGCCCTGCCTGTCGCGCGGTGAACTCGGTGCCGTGAGCGTGACATTCACGGCTCCGTGTCGAGCCGGAGCTTATGCTTCTCATTGGCGTCTAGCGCACGCCGGGAAACCTTTTGGTCCGCGTGTGTGGTGCAGCATCTGTGTGGAGGATGTAGAAGATGAAGAAAAACAGGTTTCTGCTTCCATTCGTTTTTACTTGGGTTTTTTTTTTCCTTTTCCATAGTCACATTATGTAATAAAAAAGAACCTATTGCATAGTAGTCGGCCATTTTGTTGACGGTTTTTGTTTTTTAATGTCCAGAGATTTATGCGTTACTTGAACATTAGTAAACTATGCGCTTAACCAGACTCGTTGGAACGTCCGATCTGTCTCGGAGGTTGGCGGTTCGAACCCGAACCCAGCAGAGTCATACCAAAGACTTAAAAAATGGTACGTGCTGCTTCTTCATTTCCATAGGATAGAGCACAGACACACAACCATAGGATGGCAACCATTGTACAGGCTTCACAGGCCGAATGGCCTTCTGCGCCCAAGAAGTCGCCGGAAGTATTATGTTTACGGGTCGACCTTCTAACTGTCCATCCGTCCGTGATGGGTTTTCGTTACTGCAAAAACTTCTGAACGGCTGAAGGGATTTAAATCAAAATTAGATCAAGTATGTGCTATGATGTAAAGATTAACTGATTAGGTTGTGGGGTCAAGAGGTCAAAGTCTGCAATAGGGTTTTGTTACCGTGATAACTTAAGAATGGCTAACGGAAACTAAGTCAAACTTGGTACAAATATGTATACTGATGTAAAGATACAGATTCGATTATGGGGTCAAGAGGTCAGAGGTGCCATTGGGTAAAAATTCTCTGTTACTGCGTTAACTTGTGAACCAGTGATAGGACTTTGACCAAACTTGGTAAAAGTATATATTATGATGTAAAGATCAACTTATTAGATTTCATCATCAGATTTCATGTTAGGTAAAAATGTGATACTTCGGAATTGCCGAATGGATTTAAATCGAAGTTGGTACAAGTATGTAATAGTGTGGGTGGGGGCATATCGCTCGATGCCGCGACATTGAATAGTGCCGTTCTAGTTTTATTTATTTTTGAATCACTTTGGGAAAATTTAGGATGCACACCAAACGACAAGTTACCGGTGATAAGATCGTGCTCTCCTCAAATGCACCTAAAATAGATTGTGTACGTTAACAAAAATGTTGTTTGACCGAAATTTTAAAACAACTTGTACAGTATTCTTAACTGCTGCTCCAGACCACTTTAATGGTTACTGCAAAGGCTGAAAGAGTCCAAACAATTCCATTTGAGCTTGACATCTCTCATGATTGCAGCAGTACCTGAAGAAGATTTTGGGTTTCATTTATTTAATTTCGCTTGTCTTTCTCCATCCTTACCTTCAGCCTGTCCAGTGCCTGCCAGGTCAGAAGACTTGTTCTGCTGTTGAATCTGGTGTGTTTACATGTTACACCTTTGCATCGTCAGTCCCGATGCAACACGCATAGTACTGTGCAAGTCTTGGGACACCTTGAAAATATTTTTATTGTCACCTTAACATGTCTTGATAAATAAAAGGTGTTTTTACCTCCACCACCGAAAGTGGACAGAATATGTTTTATTTTCTGTATATAAAGTCGAGGCTCGTGTAAGAGCCAACACATAAAACACAAAAGCATAAAAATAAACAGAAGCACATGAAACATAATATAGGGAGCGGGAGACAAGAGGGGGGGTGGGGGGGGGGGGGAGGAAGAGGGAAGCACAACAACAGTGGGGAACAGGGACATCGGTAGATCTGTGGAAAGGCGATAGCTGGGGCAAGGAACATGGGATAAACAAGATGGACACTACAAGGGATTTCAGGAAAGAAAACGGAATTTGAAGGGCATGGATGTGAGGTGTATTAACAGGGGTAGAAAAGATAAAGGTTTTGGATACAACAACAACATGCATTTTAAGGCCATTTTCCCTGCTCGAGCGGGGGTTAGCCTTGCGGTCCCCATGACGATCTTCTCCATTTTGCCCTATTTTCTGCATCTCTCCTTGTTAACCCCCTTGCCCGCATTTCTTCTTCCACCATCTTTAGCCAAGTCTTTTTCCGTCTTCCCTGTCCTCTACTTCCTTCGACATTCATTTCCATCACTCTTCTCAACCAGTCACTTTCATCCTTCCTCAACACATGACCAAACCATCTCAACCTGTTCCTCTTCACAGCATCAATCACAGGCTCTATTCCCATCATCTTTCGCAATTCATCATTTGTCTTCCTCTCTCTCAACGATACTCGGCACATCCACCGAACCACATTCGCATTTCCACCCTTTCCAGCCTTCGTTGCTGCTCTACGTTCATTACCCATGTCTCGCTCCCATAAATCATAACACTTCTCACACATGCAGCATACACCTTTCCCTTCAGCTTCAACGACACTCCCCTCCTCATCAGCACACCACTCAGTTCCCGAAACTTCTTCCATGCCCATCTCACTCTAGCAACCATTGCCGAGTCTGATCCACCTTCTCCATTCAGCACGTCTCCGAGGTAGTAAAATATTTCGAGGTAGCACATTGTACATTGAATGGAGTTCACTCCGACACCCTTCCTGCACACAGCACATGGCCACTTCCCAGTTCTTTCCACCTCACCACATGCTTTACCACTTGCCATCACCTTTGTTTTTCCGATATTCACCTTCAGACCTTTCGTCTCCATACATTCCTTCCACTTGTTCATCTTCTCCTTCAGTCCATCCATACTTTCTGCAATCAACACCAGGTCATCTGCATGCAACAACTCCCACGGTAAACCCTCCTTCACGTTCCGAGCCAGCACCTCCATCACAGCTACAAATAGTGGTGGACTTAGTACCGACCCCAGATGCACTCCCACCTTCACCTCAAACTCACCACTGTTCCCGTCCTTCGTCCTTACAGCTGTGCGCGTTCTTTTGTACATTGCCATCACAACTCTGATCAACCATTCCTCCACTTCTAACTTCCTCAATGCCCATGTCAATACTTTGCGTGGAGCCCTATCGAATGCTTTCTCCAGATCAACAAACCCAAGAAACAACTTCCTCTTCTCCATGTACTTCTCCTGCAACTGCCTCACAATAAAGAGCGCGTCTGTCGTTCCTCTTCCTGTCATAAATCCAAACTGCATTTCGTCGATCTTCACCTTCTTCCTTATCCTCCTCTCCAACACCCTTTCCAATACCTTCATTCCATGCTCCAATAACTTTATCGCTCGGTACGAGCCACACTCCAGAGGGTCACCTTTCCCCTTGTATAGAGGGACGAGGGTACTCAGTTCCCAATCCACTGGAATGCGACCTTCTTTCACCACCATATTACAGATCTCTGCCATTCTCTTCACATCCCAACTTCCTGCTGCCTTCAACATATCTCCCACAACTCCCGTCGGCCCTCCCGCTTTTCTACTCTTCATTGCTTTTATCGCTTCCTCAACTTCCTTCTCAGTTATCTTCTCTGCCGGTCCTAAAACTGGGTTACTCTCTATGTTTCCATCCCATTCATTCTCTGTATTCAGCAGCATTTCCATATATCTTTTCCATCTTCCTTTAATTCCATCTGGGTCCACAACGATTTGTCCCACTTCATCCTTCAAGCAACTCATGCCCATCACATCACACACCTCTTCCTGAATCCTGAATCCTGAATCCTGAATACTGAATAATCAATCCTGAATACTGCTCTCTGACCCTCTTCCGAATCCAAGCGTTCTCCGAACATTTTCCTACATGCCTCCTGCGCCTTTGCTACCTCTTTCTTTGCAGCCTTCTTGGCTGCGTTATAATTTTCATGCTCTGCTTTTTCTGCTCCCGTACCCTTCGCCTTCTGCCACTCCTTGAACTTCTTCCTCTTCTCGTCAATCCTCTTTCCAACTTCATCATCCCACCACCATGTTTCCGAGTGCCTCTGTGGTCCTTTTGTCCATCCACATACCTCACCAACGGCTCCCAACAGACTACCTTTCATTGACATCCAACCACGTTCAAGCTCAACCACATCATCCTGGACCCTACTCAGCCTCTTTTTTAATGCCTCCCTTACTGTCACCTCTTTCAACCTCCACACCTTCATTCTCAGTTGGTACTTCACCCGCCGAGCTCTCCTCGCACCTTTCACCCTTATGTCACAGACAACCTAGTGGTGCTGTGAAACAGCCTCCTCCCCCGGGATCACCTTTGTGTCCCGGAGGTGCCCCCTATCTCGCCTACGCACCATCAGGTAGTCAACGGTTGTCGTCGACCCACCTGACGTGTATGTAACAAGCTTATTATCCCCTTTCTGGAACTGAATATTACAAATCAGCTCCATCAGCAAACTCCAAAATCCTTTCACCTTCTCCATTTCTCACACCATATCCGTAACCCCCATGAACTCCCTCAAAACCGTCCATACTCCTTCCCACATGTCCATTTAGGTCTCCTCCTACCACAACAACTTCCTCATCTTTCATGTTTTCCATCAGCTTCTCTTTTGCACACCAGAACTGTCCTCTTCATCGCTCCGACCAACCTGTGGAGCATATCCCGAGATGACGTTCACCAAGAGCTTTCCAATCATCATTTTCACCATCATCAACCTATCACTCACTCTTGTCACACTCACCACACTGTCTACAAACTCCTCAGAAAACAGGACACCAACACCATTCATGCCCTCCGGGCACCCTTGCCACACTTGTATTTCTGTCCCTGCCTACCCTTCACCATCCTCACACCACTTCCCTTCCATCTTGTCTCTTGCACACAACATATGTCCACTCTTCTTCTGACCAATACTTCCACCACTTCTCCTGATCTCCCTGTCATTGTCCCTACATTCCATGTCCCAAACCTCAGAAACCGATCTCCACTTCGGGCTGTTCCCTGCCCATATGTAGTTGTAATTGTCATGGTTCTCTTTTTGAGGCAATGTTTTTATGGCCGGATGCCCTTCCTGACGCCAACCCTCTTAGTCGCCTCTTACGACACGCAGGGATATGGTGTACCTATTCTAACCAGGGTACACACCGTACACACCGGTCCAAGTCATTGTAATTCATGTAAAAGCACAAGGATGGCCGAGTCGTCCTACCAAATACATTACACATACAAGCTCCTCCACAAGCTTGAGATCACCATTGATAACAAAGAAAAGGTTCGTTTACACTGCACGTTAAGCAGCTAAGATGGCCAGGCGTACAGAATGTAAACGCAACACTTTCGACGGTAAGATCCTCAGTGAGCAGAAGCACTCGGAGCTCTCAAGCAGGTCGTGCAAACGAGCCTCAGGAAGCAGGAAAGGAGGCCTCAAGTACGTCGTGCAAACGAGCCTCAGGAAGCAGGAAAGGAGGCCTCAAGCACGTCGTGCAAACGAGCCTCAGGAAGCAGGAAAGGAGGCCTCAAGCACGTCGTGCAAACGAGCCTCAGGAAGCAAGAAAGGAGGCCTCAAGCACGTCGTGCAAACGAGCCTCCGGAAGCAAGAAAGGAGGCCTCAAGCACGTCGTGCAAACGAGCCTCAGGAAGCACGAAAGGAGGCCTCAAGCACGTCGTGCAAACGAGCCTCAGGAAGCAGGAAAGGAGGCCTCAAGCACGTCGTGCAAACGAGCCTCCGGAAGCAAGAAAGAGGCCTCAAGCACGTCGTGCAAACGAGCCTCAGGAAGCACGAAAGGAGGCCTCAAGCACGTCGTGCAAACGAGCCTCAGGAAGCACGAAAGGAGGCCTCAAGCACGTCGTGCAAACGAGCAAACGTTTTGGATGGGGGAAGATAAGAGATGGTGGTGAACAGCTGTTTTGAAGACCTGGAGGAAGGAGTGGGATTGAAGAGAGTGAGAGAGTTTGTTCCAGAGGCAGGAAAAAAATAGGAATTAAAGAGCGAAGGTGACCAGAGGGTCTTGATTTTGGCAGTTTCACCAGAAGAGGGTTGCTGACAGATCTTGTGCGTCCTGCAGGAATATTTGGGGGACAGAGCACAGACAGAGCAGGGGGTGCAAGGCCGGAGAGGATTTGGTAAAAGACAGAAAGACCACCAACCTGCCTGCAGTGAGCGAGTCAAAGACCCTCAGAATCAGCTTCATCGTGGGAGATACCAATGATTCTGAAAGCTTTGGTTTCTACAGCGTGAAGCCGAGCAAGGTGTGAGGCAGGTGCACCAGCCCAGAGGGGAGAGCAGTCGTCCATTGAGCTGCAGATGAAAGCTTTGTATGTGGTGAGTAGCTCATTATTGCCAAGGAAGGACTTCGCACGACGGAGGATGCCCAGTCGGCGACTGGCTTTGGAGGCCAGCTTGGAAATGTGGTTTTCCCAGGAAAGATCATGGCTGATAGTGAGACCCAACCCTGTATATCTGTGTCTATCTGTTTGTCTGTGAGCAGGATATCTCAAAAAGGTATGGACAGATTGGGACAGAAGTTGGTGGACAGGTTGGGTTTGTGACGACGAATTGATTCGATTTTGATGAAGATCCGAATCCGGATCTAGATAATGGTGGATTTTAAGTGTTTCATCACAATTGGGAGATAGGGCAAAAACCAATAATTAGCATGATATCTCAAAACGTTTTTGACGGATTATGACAAAACTATGTGGATGAGTTGGGTCGGTGACAACAACAAACTGATTAGATTTTGCTTCAGGTCTGGATCCAGATCCAGCCTATCTGTGGGATACAAAACGTAAACTGTTCAGTTCTGTTCAGCCTGTTAGAGTAACCTGTTCAGTCTGGCAGCGCACTACTGAGTGCCATTTTATATATACACAAAGAATTAAGTTAAGCACCCCCCCCGTTTTTTTACAACCTCGCACATTACAAGTTTGTTGTCGTCAAAACAGTGTAATATACCCATGATATTGCTATATTTTCTGGAGAAGTGATATTATGGTCACATAAAAACATAACAATCATGCCGTTTTCAATATTTTATTCTGAATAATTTAAGGTGAAATTTTTTGGGAATTTTAGGCATATTTTCACCTCAATTTAAGTATGGAGCTATAGGTCCATCACGGCCAGTGTGGATGACGTTTATGTTTTCTAACGTACAGTCATTGTTCTGAGAAGACCTCTAGCGATCTTTGCGTCAATAACGTGTGTAGGACCCACGTGATCGGATCACTGATTCAACCCTACGTCTCATAGACCCTGTAAGCCGTCGTATGCGTTGCTGTGGCAGGTTGTTCCATTCCCGATGTAATGCACGTTCCAATTCATCCAGATTGGCTATTGGAGGGACCATCTTCGCAATTTGTCGTCCCAACATGTCCCAAACGTGCTCGAGGGGGTTCAGGTTCAGGACAGGATTAGGGGGTGCTTAACTTAATTCTTTGTGTAGGGGTGCTTAACTTAATTCTTTGTGTATATATATATATACAATATTTCTGTGACTGCTGTGTGAACTGTGACTGTTCTAGTAATGATCATGTTTTCTTAAAAAAGCAAACATTGCATTTTGCATTAAGAAAAAGCATTACATTCAAGTATCTGGTGTGACCACTTTTTCCATGAAAAACATCAGATATCCATTTTGATTTCATTCCTGCAATTTCTGAAGAATTTCCATTGGGAGAAGGTTCAATGTATTCTGCAATGCTTCCCATAATTCCTCTTTTCATTATGGTTTTTCGGGTTTTTTCTTCCTGCCCAAATAATCCCAGACACATTATACGATGTTAAGATCAGGACTTTGAGGGGGCCATTCCAATAATTGTTGAGTTCCTGTATTTTAATTTATTCCCCCAAGGATCATTTGTGACTGCCTCACACACATGGACACCCATACGAATACACGAGACAATCACCTGACATCTGACAGTAGATGAGGCCAGTTAAACCCCTTATGTTTTTTCCAGTTCTTGTCCAAGTACAGCACTTGATTTTTTCATTTATTTATCTTTCTTAACTCTTAATAGGTAACCTTCATCCCACAGTAACATCTGTGCAACCCACCCCCTCCCTCCCCCCTTGGTGAAAATAATTTTAGAAACAAATGTTCTTCGCATTTTATTACAATAACATGATGTACATATCAAATTGAAACCATTTGCAATATTTTAAAACTAACTAGATTAATCTGCTATTAATAACTTCTTTTCCTTTTTTTTCTTAGAAGTATCTCTTTATATTATTATATATTTTTAGGAAAAACCCAGCTTACATTTGGGTCTTCAAAACCCCAGGTTACCTTTTGGGGGTTAAGGAACTTATCTTTGAGTGTTGCTCATCTGTTTTGTTGAGTTTCTTTGGCCTTCTAATCCGTTTTCTATATTTAACTTCTCTGGTCTCATTCTGCTTCTACATTTTTGTTTTAATGACACATCATCTCTGGAAATACCCGTTTTGTGGAATATTTCTTTCAAGGAATTGTCTTCTTGGTCTAAAACTATTATTTTGAGTCTCGTCACATTTGATATCTCAGCCAAGATGTATGCGTTCATATTGCCTGCAAGAGAGAAATTACAAATTAGTGAAAGGCAAGTGATAGCCGAAGCCTTATGGAATAACGAAAAACAACCAAAATCAAAAGATGAATTATGGGAAACATTGCAGAATGACTGGAACATCCTTCCAATGAAATTTCCCTACAAATTATAGGAAAGAATTCCAAAAAGGTTTATCTGCTGTTTTTCATGGAAAAGGTGTTCACACCAAATTCTGAAATTTCATTCATTAATATTATAAAATACAATTCATTTTTGTTTCATTAATAAAACATGATCATTATAACACCTTTTTATTTATCAAAATATGTCAAGATGACAATAAAAATGTTTATTTTCAAGGAGGCCCATCACTTTCTCACAGTACGTACTACATAATGACACTCATTACCAAGAATGGACAAATTGCTAACAATGTTCACGTGCTTTGTAGGGAGATCCAGGGGATCGCTGTTCACAACCTCAATTCAAAATCGTTTCTCAGTTCTCATTTGTGTTGTCGATGCGGGCAGAGTGAATTTTTGCCCTCGCTGGTTGTTTCCTCTTTGTATACGATTGGACAATTTGTAAACGGTGAATCAAACTTTGCAAACCTTTTTATTGAAGGATTGAGATTGACATTTTGTGATGGTTGAATTGCTGATACCTGTGTGGTTGAACTCTTTCCTTTTTGTAGTTGTGGTGCAAGAAAATGCAGGTGGTGCGGTGGCAGATGAGGGGATGAGCAGCACAGAGTTTGTCTGTGAAACAGTCATTCGGTCATTGACCTTAGACGAGTCTCAAGAGCCTTGGAGTTCTTGCAGTAATGGTGAGAATCTGAGGATTTTGGATGATTTAACAATAGCGGAATTGAATCGTTGTATAAATTGCCTTATTATGTGAATGTGACCTTGATCCATAACCCTCGTTATTTATTTTAATATAGATATGGTCTTTGAGAACAATTATGAGTATTGAACCCGTCGCTCCGCTGACGGTAGTTGAGCATAACTTATATATGTTACGTTGCAGTAACACGGTTTATTGACTGTCAATATTTCCAAATTATTTTATTGCAGAAGCATTTTGTTTACTGTTAGCAACCCAGTGTTAATTTTAGTAATATGCACACTTATTCGCCAAAAAACAATATTAAGAATTTGTTTAGTGTTCGCAGAGATCAGATGTTGCGTCGCTTCTTTTTCTCTTTTCAAGTTGCAAAATGGGACGCCCAGCTAGCTCAAAACCCTGGGTTGCCCAGATAGCTCAGATGGAAGAGCACTGGTACGATTTTCCAAAGGAACTGGGTTCATTTCCTGGTCTGAGCATATAATTTTCCCACATATGTCAATTAATTAGTTATAATCCTGTTCATTTATTTAATCGTTTATTTGTTTGACTTTTATACGCCCCTGAACCGTTCCATATAAAAACAAACAAAAAAAAAAAAACCACCTTTAGATGAAAACGTTGAATTGAATTTCAGTTGAAAAACTGAAAAAACGCAAAGCGGGGGTTGGCCTTTTTCAGGGACCGTGGTTGTTGTTTTTTGGTCTCCTTTTTGAAGCAATGTTTTACGGCCGGATGCCCTTCCTGCCGCCAACCCTTTTTGTCGCCTTTTTACGACAAGCAGGGAATTACCAGTGAACTGGTACTCAATTTGCCGACCTCGGAAGGATGACAGGCTGAGTCAACCCCCCCTGGCGTTAATTCAGCGATCGACCGGGATTCGAACCCAGGATCCTTGGATCCTAAGCTGGCACCCTAGCCGCTAGCCCAACACCAGGGTTCCTTATAACGAGATGAAAACTAGTGGTTGTAATCGTGGTTGGGGGAGAGAGAAGCAAGGAAGGGAAGGGGATGGTGGGGGAGAAGTGAGTGTTTTAGGTGGGAGAATTATTATTTTGAATACAGCCTGACTGATAGTTGCATCATTGCTGGGAGGGTGGCTGTGCTGCTGATGCAGTGGATTTCTTGATGACGCAACTTGACGGAAAGGTAATTATAGGTTGACAGAATTGCCAATTTTTTTTTTCTTCCAGTTCGGCAGCAAACCAGCCACACTGAGATTTTATACCGCCCGTGAAACTTCATGCTTTCACTCACACAAGGCATTGTCAGCATTCTTTTGTACGCCTCACATATTAATGAAAATATCGTGGAAGGTTTAGTAATGGAGTTCCAGTTTCTCTTTGTAATGATAAGTTGACATATACCATGTGTACAAAAAACGTTGACGTACAAAAAATGCAAATAACTTGTAACTGAATAAAACCACCTTTAGAGGCCATTTTTCGCCGCAAAGCGGGGGTTGTCCTTTTTCGGGAACCGTGGTTGTTGTTGTTTTTCGGTCCCCTTTTTGAAGCAATGTTTTACGGCCGGATGCCCTTCCTGACGCCAACCCTTTTTGCCGCCTTTAACGACAAACAGGGAATTACCAGTGAACTGGTACTCAATTAGCCGACCTCGGAAGGATGACAGGCTGAGTCAACCCCCTTGGTGTTAATTCAGCGATTGACCGGGATTCGAACCCAGGATCCTAGGATCCTAAGCCGGCACCCTAGCCGCTAGCCCAACACCAGGGATTCTGAATGACTTTTGATATTTCAAAAACCTCCACCTGCACTGTATGGACCCAAGAGCTCTTAAGTGATGTATCCCTCAGCATTGTACGTGCTGTGTGTACGATGTTTACCCCGATCAGATGCAATCGGGCAACTTGCATTTATATTGTTATGTGGAAGTGGGGGGATCCACAGCCAGACTTTGGTAATTGGAGTATGATCCGTGTGTTTCGAGTAGCGGTTAGATTGCCATGTAACAGGGACCTGTCAGGTTAAGTCATTTGTTACATACGTTGCTTCCTCAGCATCACATGTAACTTATAGTCAGGTTAGTCCTTTATAGCCATTATTTCAGCCCAATTGAAATATCCATTGAGAACAGTAAAGTTAGAAACAATTAATTGAACACGGTGCAATAGAAGATCGTTCCATCCATTTTACGAGACCAGGGTCTCAGCGCTGGGGTTTGTGTTAACGGGAGCTTCAGACGTGACAATATATTTATATATTTTTTAATTGGTCAATCCGACTGTGCCCACCATCTTTTTTGCATTGATACAAAGGGGATGCAGTTATTTATTTACTCTTGAGAAAGGTCATTGGATGCACAGTTGTTTTGTGTTGTTGACTGAAATGTCGAGTAATTGTTTGCTCAATAAAAGTTGGAGAATTCAAGATGAATTCATATATATATACAGTCACGCGAAAAAGTAAGTACACCCCATGTAAAGCTTTGACTTTTTCAACATTTTTCAACATATTTCAACATAGATATTTGATCTTCATTTCAACAATATTGATAGATAAAGGTGATATAATATAACAAATATCATGAAACATTTACATTTTGTAGTCCATTGTATAATTTAAATAAACATAAGTGCAAATTTTGCATGTGGAAAAAGTAAGTACACCCCTACATTTATCACTACTTCAAATACCTAAAATTAGAATCAGGTGCACCAGCTCAGGTGCAAATGATTAGAACATCGTTAGAGAGGATCTTGGAGGAACCTGTCTTATTTAAACCTCAGACATTTACTTTGGTTTGCTCTTTGTTGTTGAAGTGTGTGGCGTCACCATGCCTAGATCAAAAGAGCTCTCTCTGAGGCCTTCAGAAAGAAGGTTATAGATGCCTACGAGTCTGGGAAGGGATTTAAAAAGATCTCCAAACAATTTGAAATCAATCATTCGACTGTCCGGAAGATCATCTACAAGTGGAGAAGATTCCAAACAACTGCCAACTTGTTCAGGCCAGGCCGCCCCAGCAAGTTCAGCCCGAGAGCAGACCGCAAGATGCTGAAAGAAGTCTCTAAGAACCCCAGAATGTCATCACGGGACCTACAGGTAGCTCTTGCCATTGTTGATGTCAAAGTGTACGAATCTACCATTAAAAAGAGGCTGCACAAATTTGATCTACTTTGGAGGTGTGCCAGGAGGAAACCTCTGCTGTCCAGAAAGAACATCAGGGCAAGACTAAAGTTGGCAATGAACACCAAGGCAAAGACCAGCACTTCTGGAACAATGTGCTCTGGACAGATGAGTCAAAGGTAGAGCTATTTGGCCACAGTACCAGAAGACATGTTTGGCGAAAACCAAAGACAGCATTTGACCACAAGAACCTGATACCAACTGTAAAGCATGGTGGTGGAAATATTATGGTTTGGGGCAGCTTTGCTGCATCAAGGCCTGGGCAGCTCACAATCATAGAATCCACTATGAATTCTTCATTGTACCAGAGGGTGCTTGAGGATAATGTGAGGCCATCTGTCAGAAAGTTGAAGCTCAACCGAAGGTGGACCTTGCAACATGACAATGACCCTAAACATACCAGTAAATCCACCAAGGGAATGGCTGAAAAGAAAGAAATGGAGGGTTCTGGAATGGCCAAGTCAAAGCCTGGATCTAAATCCCATCGAGATGTGGGGGGATTTGAAACGAGCTGTGCATGCAAGAAACCCATCAAACATCGTACAGCTGAAAGAATTCTGCATGGAGGAGTGGGCAAAAATTTCTGGGCCAAAAAAAAAAGACAGTTTATAGGTGAGTCGGGATTCAGCCCCAGCCTAGGCGGCTCAGAGCAAGTTTGCATACCACTCGGACATCGTGATTGTCCTGTTGCTTTAATCCTCTAATTTATTTTACCTTCTAACTCCTGGGATGTCACCACAGAGTAGCAAGCCACTGTATCACCATGGAAGCCAAGTGGTTTAAGGACTCGACATTGGTTTTTATATGTTTTTTTTAAATTTTATATCTGTATATTTTATCGGTATGTTAATATAATTATATTAATATAATGAAAGCAGATCACACTAAAGGAGAAAAAGAAAACATTTTTAGCAGGCAAGGCTCCGCACGACACCGCAGGCCCCAGCACAGGTACAGGTACAGGCACAGGCACAGACACAGAGAGAGAGAGATAGAGAGATAGAGATATTAGCCTTTTATAGGTATAGATATATGCCAGACATACCAGCGGTGAACAAAGGAGCCTTTATCTTATATCATCTGTAATTCTATATCTGTCATCTGTAAAGGGCTTAGGATTCCTAGGATCCTGGGTTCGAATCCCGGTCGATTGCTGAATTAACGCCAGGGGGGTTGACTCAGCCTGTCATCCTTCCGAGGTCGGCTAATTGAGTACCAGTTCACTGGTAATTCCCTGTTTGTCGTTAAAGGCGGCAAAAAGGGTTGGCGTCAGGAAGGGCATCCGGCCGTAAAACATTGCTTCAAAAAGGGGACCGAAAACAACAACAACCACGGTTCCCGAAAAAGGCCAACCCCCGCTTTGCGGGGAAAAATGGCCTCTAAAGGTGGTTTATATTTTTATCTGTAATTCTATATAGATTTCCTGCTCTCTTTTTAAAATATCATAACTTTGATTATACACTTTAATTCATCCGTGAGAGGCTATTGTGGAAAATCGCATCATATAATGCATAAAATCGCTCAAAGCTCCTGATTTGAAAACGATAACACCTGCAATAGCGATGTGTACAGCGTTCATAGGTATGAAGATCAGACCATGGGCAACTCAAGGGTGAGCCGTTATGGTGTTTGTTTCTTCCCCTTCCACTGCCAAACACTGGAAATCTTTACCTTCCCATGTCTTTCCAAACACTTATGACCTCCCCTTTTGAAAAAGCAGATTTATTTTTTTCTTCCTCAAAAACTCTTACACTATTCTCTCCTTCACTTTTTGATCAAGGCAGCTCTTTTAGTTAAGGACTGGCCTCAATGAGGACTATATAGTCCATGACTGAAGTCTTCAACATAAAAAGACATTCAATGATCTGAGTGAGGAAAGTGAAAGCAAATTTTGAGCGCTGAATCGTTCAGAAACCGTTGCGATCTGTTCCAAGGAAAGGCGTTCTTGAGCAGGCCGAAAAAGTACAAGACCCCTGCGAGGGATAGCGGACTGACCAAGGTCAAAGCCTATTGTTTTAATTATTTAAGTTTAATTGTTTGTAAAGGCTAATGCTATATTTTTGTTTTAATTAAACAAGCGTTACGCCTAGGTCCCCCGTCGGTGAAGTGATGCGAGTTCGCAAAGTGGAAGACGCAAGGCGGCCATCTTGGATTTTGACGTGGCGACCCAATTTTCAATAGCGTTCTTCCTTATGCCTAGATACACCCACACACCAGATTAGAAGTTGGTACTTCGCTTATTTTTCGAGATATTCCGCTCACAAAGTTCAGACATGTATATGGTGGCGGCCATCTTGGATTTTGACGTGGCGACCCAATTTTCAATGGCGTTCTTCCTTATGCCGAGATACACCCACACACCAGATTAGAAGTTGGTACTTCGCTTATTTTTCAAGATATTCATCTCACAAGGATCAGACATACATGGCGGTGGCCATCTTGGATTTTGACGTGGCGACCCAATTTTCAATAGCCTTCTTCCTTCTGCCTAGATACACACACACCAGATTATAAGTTGGTACTTCGCTTATTTTTCAAGATATTTCGCTCACAAGGTTGACATGTATATGGTGGTGGCCATCTTGGATGCGGTCCTTCGCTTACGCACGCACACACGCACACACGGACGGAAGGGAAAACCATAGTCCCCCTTTTGCTCCGCGGTGCGACGGGGGACAATAAGCCTCCTAATCATCTTCAAGATGGGTGTTTAAACACACCCACACCCAGTTTTCATTCATGCACTCCCTTGGGGTTCGAGAAGTATGCATGCAAAGTTTGGGGCTGCAAGGTTGCATTGTTTTGGAGTTATAGAGGAGACACACACACAGCCTTTTCTTATTGCCGGTGGGGTGTAGGCAAAGCTACTTAGTTGCCCCCCCTCGTGCAGGAATGTTTTGGTGTCTGGATTTTCATGGGAATTTTTCACTGGTGTGCATATGGACACACATAACTACCACTACAAACAAATCCATGTGAGCTTTGATATGCACACGTCAATGTGATCGCCCAGGAGTTTATTTTCTCCAGTGAAAGGGCAATGAATGAGAATGGTGAAGATGATTGCGATGACAAGATAATATGAATTTCTTCATACACATATTTGGTGTGGGAAGGGGGGTGTGCAGCTTTATTTTGGAAAGTCTGTGGGGTGTACCTTTTTTAACGACGGTACTTATCTTCATATCCTTCCCTCACCTCCAGGGTCCGGATTTTCCACCCCGCACGATCAAGTTGAAGATTTCAGTCTAAGTTCTATGGAGAGCACAGACAGTGGCACACAGCCTTCAGACACTGAAGACTTTGTCATTACTCTGCCAGTGTGTTTTGACACTTCGCAACCTTTTATGAAGGCTGAAACAGCGAGTAATTCTTCAAAACCAGGAGCAAATCTGTGGTTGGAGGAGGTGGGCCGTGACGAGGCTGCCGTCCTCAGCCCGACTGCAGCAGGAATCAATGATTTATTTAACCAGAAGGAAATGCAGGATGGAGTGGGCTTATCACACCTGGAAATGAATCGCGATGAAGGTGCAATGGTGGCGATAGATACAGCCGATCAAACGCAGGGAGATGCACACGCATTGGAGAGAACGGTGAATGAGGAGGAAGCGAGTGGACTCCTTGCAGATTATGAATTACAAGATCAGGGATATCAAAGACTTGAGCTCGCCGATGATATTTTGGACAAAACAACACACAGGTGAGGTTTAATTACCTTGTTCCATCCCACCCACCGTCACTTCAGTTTAAAATCCAATTCATAAAAAATGGCAAGACACCTTTTTATGCCTCCACTGCCAAAGGCATTATGTTTTTGGGTTGTCCATCCGTGCGTTATGATTTTGTTATCGTGATAACTTGTTACCACTCGAGAGATTTCAACCGTACTTAACGACTGTAAAACACAGATGGACTGACTCAATTTTGGATTGAACAGGTCAAAGGTCATTTTGCAGACCAACATGAGTTGAGAAGAGAGAATTGATTGTCTCTCCTCTTTAATTTTTCGTGCAGCCTTTAATTGAGATCAAACGTTCAGGTGGGTTGACATCTAACGTAGGCGTAGGCCTATCCATCGACACATTCCCGTCAAATTATACTTTTATTCCAAAAATAACAATCAGGTATGTACCGGTTTAAGATTTTCTGTACCAGTACTTGTTCCATAAATATTTTTGGAGAAAGTGTTAACATGATTACGTTTTGCAATTAAAACCTGTTTTTAAATATTATTTTACAACCTCAGCAGCGTGGTTCCATTAAAAATAAAATAAAAACAGAGTTGAGGATTTTAAAACCCAAATACCTTATTGTTGCAAACTCATCTTGCAAACTCATCTTGAAGAACAACTACCGACACGTCACATTTCGTGTGCTCTTCACTCCATTGCTGTGGCAGAGACCAAGGCGACCAATCATGATGTGTCCGTCCTCTGTTTCCTTGTGAATCCACCCATAGGCCATTTAATTTGGAGGATGCTGCAAGTAGCGAGGTGAAGACAACTACCGTATCAAACACCATTTATACGAATACAGTCAACAACCAACCTTCTCCACTTCAACTTCAAACGAGGTACGCGGGAGCCTTGCTTGCCATGGGAACGTGCTTTTGGTTCCTGAAATGTTTCTTCATGTCGCCATGTTTGTTTCTCAGCTACAATTCACGGCACTTGGTAAACGACGCTTTGACCTGTGCCTCTGCTGCACTTCGCTCCATCTTCAAACCTCAGGCTCAGGTGGGTAAACTACCGGCTCTTCTGCCTACACCCGTCATATGGTGCGGTGGTGGATGATGGATTTGTCTTGCGGAAGTGAAAATTGATAAACATGTCCCCTCCCTCCCGTTCCAGCCCCAAATTGAAACTGGCCAGGCTTTGCTGCTCGAAATGGGCTTCGGTGACCGTGCTCTCAATTCCCAGCTGCTGCGTCGCCATGGCGGTGACCTCCCTGCTACAGTGGCTGACCTTTTGCAGCTGACCGATGCCCATTGGTACCACCACCGTTGAGCGCTCGATGTTGAAGAATGGATAATGAGCCCTAAACATTAATTTGAACAAATCTTGAAAAGGGCAACTTGATTTAGTGGGATCTTCATAAAAGGAACTTTTCTCAATTCTCAATTCAAGGTAATTAAGCAACTATAGTATAAACATTTGATAATCTCTGTTGCATAAAGATATTAAGCTGGTTTTTATTTAATGGGATTGGAGCATGTCATGTAGCTTGCACACAAAGATGGGGAGAGGGTCCCTGTGTTGAGGCCAGAGTATTTTTTAAAAAGTAGAGGGGGTAGGGGAACAGCAGTTAAGATAAGGAAACTAGGCACATCATTTAATGTATTGGTCATATGGACAAAGGCCCAGGTTTGGACCACAGAGTTGTCTTCAAATGGGAATATTAATAACAGTTTGTAAATCTCAACATTAGGGCTTCTGCCCAAGACTACGGTTCGTGTAGGTTTGGCATTAGGCAGTTGAAGACCAGGCTGTGGTCGATCGAAACCTTGGCTTTTGTACACATGACAAGTTCAGTAGCTTGGGCTCCATTTTAAAACCAAAGCGTAGCTCCCATGAAAACTCAGGTGGTTAGTATGTTCAAAAATAGTTTTTAGCCAAGACATGCCAAGCTTACATGACCATAATAACCACATCATCCTGAACACAGAATATGCAGCTCGTGAGAATAACCACAACCACAGTTTCGTTGAAACATTGTTTGAAGGACACCTGCGAGCTTGGTATCGTCTACAACAGATGATGGGACCAATTGGTTAAGGTCTGGCGTGGCAATGCACAGATTTCAACTAGGAAGTACGGGCAGTTATATTGTGGGTGGCACAGTCGTTGTGAAGTATACCACTGTGTGAAAGGCACAATAAATAATGATTAGAAATTCACTTGTTCCACATGTACTTTTTTTTTTTTCCTTCCATCTTTCATTTTTCTGTACAACGATGTATTCGAGCATACAGAGGGAATAAGGTTTATTTGCACTGCCGGAAGCAACTCTGGACCTCCATTTAATTTGGTTTGGACCATGGAAAGGGCTGTTCCAATGGCAGAAGCACCAGTGCCTTATGTTCAAAGTTTGGTCAACGGAGTGGATCACATGTGGATCTGTACATTCAATCTTCAGTTTTCGTACTCTGACCTGCCTGGGGGGAGAGGAGGGGAGGGGGCGGGGAGGTAGAGAAGAAGAGGAGGAGGTAGTGACTACAGGAGACTTTACGTTTTTTAATGCGTTTACCTTTTTTGATGCGTTTTTTTTTGATGCGTTTTTTTTTTTTTGTATACTGAATCGAGGCTCGTGAAAGAGCTAACATTTATTTCACAAACAAATCAACCAGACAAACAAAATATACAAAAAGAGGGAGCAGAAGACAAGATGGGGAGAGAAGGGGAAGCACACAACCACAACATTTGAGAGCAGGGAGAAGTGTGGGAGGGAGAGGGCTTGGGGGCAGGAGGCGTGGGAAGGGGGGGGGGGGGGGGCGGGAGAAGTATAAAACACAAGGGGACCGAAATTAGCGGGGGTAGAAAAGATCAAGGTTTTGGATGGGGGAGGATAAGAGATGGTGGTGAACAGCTGTTTTAAAGACCTGGAGGGTGGAGTGGGATTGAAGAGAGTGAGGGAGTTTGTTCCAGAGGCGGGAGAAAAGAGGAATGAAGGAGTGAAGGTGAGCAGAAAGTCTTGATTTTGGCAGTTTAACCATAAGAGGGTTGCAGGCAGATCTTGTGCGACCTGAAGGAATATTTGGGGGACAGAGCCCAGAGAGGGCTGGGGGGGGCAAGGCCAGAGAGGAGTCGGTAGAAGACGGAAAGACCACCAACCTGCCTGCGGTGAGTGAGTGAAAGGCCCTTGGAGTTAGCTTCATCGTGGGAGATTCCAATGATTCTGAACGCTTTGGTTTCAACAGCGTGAGGACGGGCTAGGTGTGAGGCAGGAGCACCAGACCAGAGGGGAGAGCAGTATTCCATAGAGCTGCGGATGAAAGCCTTGTATGTGGTGAGGAGCTCAGGTGTGCCAAGGAAGGACTTCGCACGACGGAGGATGCCCAGTCGGCGACTGGCTTTGGAGGCCAGATTTGAAATGTGGTTTTCCCAGGAAAGATCATGGCAAATAGTGAGACCCAAAAGCTTGAGTGACAGAACTTCTTGGAGAGGATTATTCAGAAAGTGGATGGGAGGGTTTTCCAGTCGGTCTTTTCAGAGAGACATCGTAAGAGTGTGAGATTTATCAGGATTGAAAGACATGTTCCATTTGTTTGCCCAGTCTGTGATTTTGTCCAGGTCTGCAGAGAGTGAGGAGGCTGCAGACTGCCGATCTGAGGGATGAGGAATGGAGCGACAGAGAGTAGAGTCGTCAGCAAAGAGATAGAGAGGATTTTCAAGAGAGTCAGAGAGATCATTGATGAAGACCAGAAAAAGCACAGGGCCCAGAACACTACCTTGGGGAACTCCAGCCTGAACAGGTAGAGGAGATGAGAGAAACCCATTCAGGGCCACACGTTGACTACGACCAGAGAGGAAGTCCGCCAGCCATGCGTGGAGATTTCCATGGATACCAAAGGAGGAGAGTTTGGTGAGCAGAGCAGGGTGCCAGACCGTATCGAAGGCACGTGAAATGTCAAGGGAGACGGCTCTAATTTCCTGTTTGGCGTTGAGGACCTCCATCCATTGTTGAGAAAGCAGAAGCAGCATGTCCAGAGTAGAGTGACCAGGTCTGAAACCAAATTGATGATCAGAGATCAAGCCATTGGAGAAGAGGAAAGATTTCATATCTGAAGCAATGATGGATTCCATGACTTTGCTGATAATTGGGAGAAGGCTGATTGGTCTGTAGTTGCTGGGATCTGTTTTTGCACCTTTTTTGTGCAAAGCGGTGATGTTGGCTGATTTCCAAGCAGATGGCAGATGACCTTGAGCAAAAGAGAGGGTGAAGAGAACAGAAAGAGGGAGTGAAAGAGCGGAAGCACATGATTTTAGGACCCGTGGGCTGATGCCGTCAGGACCAGTTGCAGAATCAGAGTCGAGGGTTGACAGAAACTTTTCCACCTTGTCAGGAGGAAAGGACACAGAGTCCAGGAGCAGCTGGGTACGACTGGGTACGGTGGGTACAGAGAGGGATGTGTTTGGGACACAAGATTTAGAGGCAAACACAGAGTTGAGGCATTCAGCTTTTTCACGTGCGGAGTCAGCCGTTAAGCCGTTTGAGGTGAAGGAGGGGATGGAGGGGGAACAAATACCAGAAACAGATTTGACCAGACGCCACCAGGATTTGGAAGAGGGAGACAGATAAGAGAGTTAGGTCTTGAGAACAGTGAGATATTGTTTCCTGGCTCTCCTGAGGGTGGACACACACTTGTTTCGGGCTTTGTGAAAGGAAATGAGATTTCCTTCTGTTGGATTTGCTTTCCAGGAGACGAAAGCAAGTTGTTTCAGGGCAACAGCCTCACCACAAGATTCCGTGTACCATGGACGGGAGGAAGGGTATGACAACTGAAGACGAGGTGGGATAAATCTGTGCATGAGAGAGAGCAATTTACTTTGAAAGAATTCCCAGGATGAGTTGATGTCAGAGGCGGTAGAGATGGGAGACCAGTCCAGATGATTGATGGCTGCTTGAAGACCGTGCCAGTTGGCCTGAGTGAAATGCCAGACTCGTCGACGCTGAGGAGGCTCTCTGAGAATGGTCAGAGAGATGTCCACTTTGACAAGCACATGATCAGATGAGCCGATTGGAGCAGAAGAAGAGCAGCAGACATTTTCAGGGAAGTTTGTCATAATCAAATCCAGAAGAGAAGATGCTCCGTTGACTGAGATCCGGGTCGGGAAATTGACAGATTGTGTCAGTCCCAGTGAGTCGCAGAAGTCCTTTGCTGAAGAGCCATGGCTGGTGAGAGAGGTACCCACACCCAGCCAACTGGCATGGTGACAATTGAAATCACCACATATGAGGAAGAGAGAGTTGGGATGGGTAGATAGAAGTTGGTCCATATTATCAGACAGCGAGATGTAGATGGACTCATCGCTGTTTGGTGGACGGTACAACACACATATGAACAAAAGGTGGGAGCGAAGGGGAAGCCGTAGCCAAAGGTATTCCTGGGGGTGAGGTGGAGAGAGGGCAGTGGAGGGCGAGTGAGGAATTGATTTTTTATAAAGATAGCAACCCCACCTCCAGGACGAGGCTCAGGTCTATCATACCGGAGGAGGGAGTAACCTGGGAGAGATACCAAGGCATCAGAGACATCATGAAGGAGGAAAGTTTCTGTTAAGCAGATCACATCTGGTTTGTCAGAAGCAACCTGTATGGAGAGATCAGTCAAGTTTGAGCGAAGGCCCCGGATGTTTGAGGTCCATACCGTTAATGAAGAGGAAGAGGAAGGGGGAGCATCGGGTTCAGAACAGGGGGGGGAGGGGTAGGATAAGATGTGGATGAGGAAGAAGAGGAAGGGAAAGCTGTTGAAGGTGTGTCAGAGATTTCAGAGATTTCAGAATAGCTTGGAGAAAGGGAAGAATGGGGTGGACAAAAGGTTTGATGGAGATTGGGTGAGGCACAGTGAGGTGTTATTTGAGGAGGGGGAAGAGCGAGGCAGAAGGTTGGGGGAGATGAAGGTGGAAGGGGGAAGAAGCAGGGAGGATGCTTTGAGGAGGGGTGAGAGGGGAGTCTAGGAGGGGAGGAGCGAGGGAGAGTCTCGGAGGGGAGGGGTGTGGGGGGAGTTTAGGAGGGAGGGGAGGGAAGGGGCAAGGGGGGAGATTTGAAAGGGATGGGTGATTGGGAGGATTTGGAGGGGAGGGGTGAGATTGGATTTTGAAAAGTGTACGATTCATGGGAAACGAACATTTTTTGCAAAATGAGTTTGAGACCTTCGAGTCAAAAATACGTTTGAGGACACTGAAGGAGGGGTGGAGTTCTGGATAGTTTAGGGAATGTTGAAAGGAGGAACTGTAAGAGATGGTATTATATATATTTTTTGGAATGAATAGATTTGGTGAGCAAGACGAAAGCATCCTTTTGTAGGAAAAGAAGAAAAGGGTGTTATAATATATGAGAGAAAATAGTTGTTCAGGGGAGAGATTATACATTTCTAACCACGTGATCGCGAACGAAGAACGAACGAACAAAAAAGAACAACAAATAAACGAATAAGACCTGGGAAGGAAATATTTTTTGGGGGGTTTTTATTTTTTTTGAGTAGAGATATTAAACAAGGAGGTATGGGGTGAACGACTGGGACGAAACAGAGAACGAAAATAAATGCAGCGCATTCGACGAATCGCTGAGAGAAAAACAAAACCACAAGGTCGGAGACGGTACGGTAGCCACAAGCCTACGAGTACTAGGCCTCAGAATACTCGATACGCATTTACCGACGATTGTGTATACATGTACGAAAAATTAGCACCGAAAATTTTCCAAAAGATACGCTATAGGTACATACACCGAAAGATAGATACAGTCTCGACAAAAACACAATTGAGAAGGATCACTTAGCTTCGAAAGCGTGAGCACATGGAACAGCTTCGAAAAGACGTGATCTCGCGAGATCTTCAACCTATATATGTAGGGTGCCCCTTTATATACTGAAACGCAAAAGAAACTTACCACCTTTGAAACCTTTAAATATCAACAATAACACTGCGTGTAGTAAATGTGTGAACTTATTTGTGGACAATAGTGTCCTCGCTGTCAGACAAAACGGTCACGGATGGTCACTTGAACCTTCAATGGTCACTTCATAGCACAGCTGTTGAACAGCTGTTTTGACTGTCAGTGATTAGCCAAGGGGTACGGGATGATTTTAATGAGCTGCACGTGATGTCTTGATGTTGGCTTTAAAAAGGCCAGTGCAAAATGGGCATTTCAATCAACATGCTACGATTGTCAAGGGATCAACGGCAGCGTGCCCTGGGCATGCTGCAAGGCGGACTGAGCTACCGTGAGGTGGCACGTCGCCTTGGCTGTTCACACCAGACGATATCGGCCCTGGTGGACAGAGACACCCTCCACAACTCTGCAGATGACAGACCTCGATCAGGGAGGCCAAGAGTCACCACTGCAAGGCAGGACAGGCAGATGGTAAGAAACTTACCACTTGTTTGGAATGTAATAAAATTGTAACAGTTCAAAATAAAACAAACCAACAATTGCTAATTGAAACATTGGCATTTTATTGATGACATGTCAAGTTTTTGACCAAGATACACCATCTCATCAGTTTGTTCTACAGTACAGAACAGCACAGGGTGTAATGTCAGTCCCCTTTCAATAGCGTGTGTGGCCACCATTGTTTTGGATACAGGCAGTGCATCGTCGGCGTATACTGCCTACCAGTCTTTGGATGGATTGCTGCTGGATTCTGTCCCACTCAGTCCTCAATGTCTGAAGCAGCTCTGCCCATGTCCTGGCCCTGCCAACTACGCGTCTCCCAAGCTCATCCCACAGGTGCTCTACGGGATTCAGGTCAGGGGAGAGCACAGGCCACTGCATGGTGTTGATGTTCTCGCCTTGGAGAAATGCAGTGGTAAAGCGAGCAGCATGGGGACGAGCGTTGTCATGCTGAAAGGTTCTCAGTTCTGGGTGGTCTAGCAGGAATGGCAGCAGATGAGGTCGCAGGATGTTATCCACATACCGCTGGGCGTTACGATTCCCATCCACAACCACCAGTGGCGTCCTGTACCGGCCTGATATGGTGGCCCACACCATCACACTTGGGCCACCCCACCTGTTGGCTTGACGCACGCAACAATCGGCATATCGCTCGCCAGTTCTTCTCCAGACACGCTCACGCCCATCAGGACTGTCCACACAGAACCTTGACTCATCGCTGAAAGCAACCTCGTTCCACTGCGCCAAGGTCCACCGCTGATGCTGCTGGCACCATCTCTGTCGGTTGCGGCGATGGGCAGCCGTCATCACGGGGCCTCTGTATGGTCTTCTGGCAGTCAGACCATAGTCATGCAGTCGTCTTCGTGCAGTATCATTGGAGATCCGTGGGTTTGCACGCCCCGGAGTTTCTGCCGCAGTGCGGGATGCTGGACGGAATCGATCCCGCAGGTGACTTCGGACCATCTGCCTGTCCTGCCTTGCAGTGGTGACTCTTGGCCTCCCTGATCGAGGTCTGTCATCTGCAGAGTTGTGGAGGGTGTCTGTCCACCAGGGCCGATATCGTCTGGTGTGAACAGCCAAGGCGACGTGCCACCTCACGGTAGCTCAGTCCGCCTTGCAGCATGCCCAGGGCACGCTGCCGTTGATCCCTTGACAATCGTGGCATGTTGATTGAAATGCCCATTTTGCACTGGCCTTTTTAAAGCCAATATCAAGACATCACGTGCAGCTCATTAAAATCATCCCATACCCCTTGGCTAATCACTGACAGTCAAAACAGCTGTTCAACAGCTGTGCTATGAAGTGACCATTGAAGGTTCAAGTGACCATCCGTGACAATTTTGTCTGACAGTGAGGACACTATTGTCCACAAATAAGTTCACACATTTACTACACGCAGTGTTATTGTTGATATTTAAAGGTTTCAAAGGTGGTAAGGTTCTTTTGCGTTTCAGTATATGAACTTTTCTCGAGAACTACTTGGTTCCTCCTAAGAACACAAGGGTAGTATAGCATGTACATGAGATTTTCAGAATGTCCTTTCTTTTCTATACTTTGCCACATGACACATGCCATACAAGCTAAAGGGGCCTTTTCTATGCCCCTTGCATTTTCCCCCAAGAATTGCATTTGGAGAGCTGCTACCAAAACAAGCATTCTGAGTATTGCGCTGCAATACATGTCCCCTACCCGGCAATCTGTCGTCCGGAAAACTGTTGGGGAAATTACCAAGGGTTATTTACCCACAGGTTCTGAATCGTTCCCAATCGCTAATTGCCTCAGGACGGGCTCACCTGTGATTCGCACTCGGGACTTCGATTTATACACCTTGCAGACATGTCAGCAGAAGCACGAGAAAATAAGTTGTCGATAAAGAACCTTTTGAGTCGCTAAATATCAGTAATTTATTATATTTTCCAGTTCACGATCAATGATCGATGTGTGTATATATATATATATATATATATATATGTTGCTCGGCTTGGCTCCGCCCCTCCCGAAAGCGTGCGCTGTCGCGCTTTTGACGTTCGCCAGACGAGGCTGAGGGCGTGCGGTGTGGCTTGAGGAGAACTCTAGAATAAACAAAGTGCCATAACTTTGTCAAAAATGATCGAAACGTCGTGAAGTTCGAACTTGATCTGTAACTTATCATGAGGAAACCATGTACCAAGGTTGAAATCATTGGCATTAAGGGTTTAGGAAAAAAGTCTAGAAAGCTGTTCTTTGCATGACGTGCGTGCAAACCTATAGTCCCCTCCGGTGTACACCGGTAGGGGACTAATAAAACCAGGAATTTCCATTTCGATTTTAAAATTTGAAGAGTCGGCAGACTCATAAAATGCAATTGGGGTGGCCTTATTGCATATACTAGGGCATGCCCGTACTATATATATATATCTAAAATTATATCCCCCCCCTCTATTTACATGAAATGGTTTGGTCCATGAAATGTTTTGGTCCATTCGCAACGCCAAAGCGAACGGCGAACGCTTTACATGAAATGGTTTGGTCCATGAAATGTTTTGGTCCATTCGCAACGCCAAAGCGAACGGCGAACGGCTTGCGAGTACAGTGACAATCCCCCCCCCCCCCCCCCCCTCTATTTACATGAAATGGTTTTAATTAGTTTTAAAACATAGTTTAACGCCAACATATGGCATGCCCGTACCCGTACTATCCGTAATGGCGCACGCTCTCACAGGAGCTCCGGAAGGTCGCATATCGCAGGAAAGCGAAAGAATCGCAAATTAGTTTTAATTAGTTTTAAAACATCGTTTAACGCCAACATAGCGCCAACATAGTTTGCCGACGGGAAATAAATGAATACGCTCTCAAATGTGCCATCCGAGGCAGAGTCTGTTCGCCACGTTCGGCACACGTGATAGCTCGCTGCTCTCTGATTGGTTGAATCGTTTTTTGGACATAGCTCGGTAACTACTTCTGCGATTAATTTAAAACCTTGAAAAGGCACATCCTCGGGTCCCCAGCAATATACCTGGCAAGTTTCAAGTATATCGGACCCGTGGTTGTCGAGAAACAGCGGTCACAGACAAACATACAAACATACAAACATACAAACAAACATACACACAGAGATTACTGGAATTATAGATAGATAATATCTAGATAGTTTGCAACACATTTAAGCCAAACGTTTTTGTTTTTCCCCACTCTTTCCTTGCCCAGTTTTGAGGTTCAGTGACTTGAACACAGGTGCCAAAGCTTACCTTTGCAGTCGAATTGATGACCTTATCAACACGTTTCCCTCTAAATCTTTCCTTCCACTCTTCAATCTGCCAACTCTCAATTTTATGGAACAATGGCACCACCTGGGAACAACATTCATTTGTACATCATTACAGTAAGCATGGCCATGTAGGTGGTTTACTTCATTGGAGATTACCAACAAAACAGTACAGATGCATCCCACCCAAAATGTGCCCTGGAGACAACCCTACCTGTCCAATTGCATGCCCTGGAGGTAGCCAACAAACAAAGTCGTCAGTGAGGACGTTGCAGGTAGATGGCACCTGGAGTTGCTTTTGGATTGTGCCACTTGTCTCGGGCATGAAAGGGGCAAGAAGCACTGACAGGAGGCATGCTACATTCACTGCCACCGCCGTAACAGTCTCTGCACGCATCCTGAGTGAACAATGTCAAGTTCTCGATCAACACAACTGCACGTTTTCTCGTACGCCATTGCTTCTTAAAATTCAGTCCAAGTTGTAAAATGGGCCCCATAATAAAGAGTGTGGCCCTGAATGGAATTCTCTCATCCTCTCTTCCTGTCCAGGCTGGAGTTCCTCAAGGCAGTGTTCTGTGCCCTGTTATTTCTGGTCTTCATCAATGATCTCTCAGACTCTGGAAAATCCTCTCTATCTCTTTGCTGATGACTCCACTCTCTGCCGCTCCATATCTCATCCCTCAGATCGGCCGTCTGCAGCCTCCTCACTCTCTGCAGACCTGGAAAAATCACAAACCGGTCAAACAAGTGGAACATGTCTTTCAATCCCGACAAATCTAACACTCTCACTTTGTCTCTCCGAAAAGACCGTCTGGAAAACCCTCCCATCTACTTTTTCAACAATCCTCTTGAAGATGTTCTGTCACTCAAGCTTTTGGGTCTCACAATCCGCCATGATCTTTCCTGGGAAAACCACATTTCCAAGCTGGCCTCCAAAGCCAGTCAGCGACTGGGCATCCTCCGTCATGCGAAGTCCTTCCTTGGCACACCTGAGCTCCTCACCACATACAAAGCTTTTATCTGCAGCTTGATGGAATACTGCTCTCCCTTCTGGGCTGGTGCTCCTGCCTCACACCTAGCTCGGATTCACGCTGTATAAATCAAAGCTTTCAGGATCATTGGAATTTCCCGCAATGAAGCTGATTCTAAGGGCTTTTCACTGACTCACCTCAGGCAGGTTGGTGGTCTTTCTGTCTTCTACCGACTCCTCTCCGGCCTAGCTCCCCCAGCTCTCTCTGTGCTCTGTCCCCCAAATATTCCTACAGGTCGCACAAGATCTGCCAGCAACCCTCTTCTGGTGAAACTGCCAAAATCAAAACTTTCTGCTCACCTTCACCTTTTCATTCCTCTTTTTCCCCTCCTCTGGAACAAACTCCCTCACTCTTCAATCCCACTCCTCCCTCCAGGTCTTTAAAACAGCTGTTCATCACCATCTCTTATCTTCCCTCATCCAAAACCTTGATCTTTTCTACCCCCGTTAATACACCCCAAATCCACCTCCTTCAATCTCCGACTTCATTCCTGAAATTCCTAGTAGTGTCAATTTGTTTTATACCGTGTACCCCTTCCCCTCGATTGTGACTCACTCCAATGTGTGTATATAGATTACCGATCTGATGGGCTTCCTTTGATGCGCTTCCATGGCTCATGTTGCTGTATGTACTGATTTCCAGCACGAGACAATAGCAGAATGCAACGCAGGCCTTCACGCAGCCTACACACACACACATACACAGTGTACATTCAAACTTCAAACAAATTAATCCTCAAGACTATTACACAATAAATCAACAGACTTGGGAAGGATGCCATCCTCATTGGCCTGCGGCATCGGTCCACGTGCAGCATACCTGGCCTTGTCCATATGCTGCAGGTACTGGTGCAGGAGGCGCGTAGTTTGTGCAAGGAATGTCACATCTTCGGTCGTGAGTTCAAGGCTCGGTACGTGTCCTCCAAAGAAACGAGTCACAAACATACCTGCCCTGTGTTATACAAGGCAAAATACCTAACGTTTGTTTGTGAGACATGATTGACAATTCTGTAATCATTTTTGAGTAAAAAATGGTGATCACAACGAACCCCAACTAGCATAGTACGTGTGAAACCAAATTCAGCTAAAAACCTGTAATAATTGCAGCATTTCACAATAAGCTAACACCCAGAATATCAGTCAAAATGTAATGAAGCCCGATCACCAGAACATTGTGTCCGGTACATGGCGGGAACAAACATTGGTTCCCCACAAGGGGGCGGGGGGGAAGGGGGGCAACAAACCAGTTTACCATTATGTTTCCAACTCGGAGATGGAACAATCCGGCAGAGTGAGAACCATCCATAATATGAAAATTGTGAAAACATGTAAATGTGTTGATAACAACAGAGAAGAAGAGACCACCTGTTGATGAAATTTCCGAGGTTATTAAGGAGCTCAGAGTTGTTCCGAAGCATAAAATCATCCCAAGAAAAAGTGGAATCTTGTCCTTCAGGCCGTACAGCTACAAGGTAGAACCGCCAGATGTCTGCCGCTATGCCGCTGGCCTGCACATTGTCACCAAAGATCCCAACACCACGGCTCTTGGAAAACTTGCCCTCCTCGTAGTTCAGGTACTCTGGAAGGAACGGAGAATCCCCATCAACCATTGAAACATCCTCTAGCTACTAAAAACACCTGCCGTCCCCAATACTACCACCACCATGCTACCAAGTCTGACCCTTGTTTTCCCAACACACAAATGGCAGAATCCGCTCCCCAGCCCCAGAAAATATCATGCTCCCCCAACCTCAAACCACACCAACAGTAACTCACCTCTTCATTGGGACAACACAACCTCCCAACACCGATAATGTAATGTGTGATTACCAGTTGCAATGAGGTGGTTGACGAAGGTGTAATCATCTCCAGTACCGAGCAGAGAGCAGGGGAAAACAACACTGTGAAACGGCACGTTGTCCTTTGCCATGAAGTTATACAGCTGCACCTACAATGTACAACAGCCGCAGTGGAGACAAATGGTTACAAAACTTGAAAAAACTATAATCGTACGTTTTTATTTTGAGGCTTTCACAAAAGCTGTACCAAGAACTGCACGTTGCTTTCACCTGTGAAGGTGAACGACGGTTGAGCATCGTAGAGGGCTCAGTAACATCTCTGATACTGTAGTTGTGACTTTGCCTTTATTTCCGCATCTGACCACCATGTCATTAGTCCCCTGCCGGTGTACACTGGAGGGGAATATAGGTTTGCACTCCGTCCCTCCGTCTGTCAATCTGTCCGTCAGTCCGTCACGCAAAGAACAGTTTTCCGGACTTTTTTTCTAAACTCTTAATGCTAATGATTTCAAACTTGGTACATGGTTTCCTCATAAGTTACAGATCAAGTTCCAACTTCACGACGTTTCGATCATTTTTGACAAAGTTATGGCACTTTGAACTTTGGTAATTTCCCCAACAGTTTTCCGGACGACAGACTGCCGGTAGGGGACATGTATTGCAGCGCAATACTCAGAATGCTTGTTCTTATTGTGACGTACCATACTCTGTTGCAGAGCATTGATGCTACCAAAGCAGTTTCTTGGCAAGGGTTGTTCTGGGTAGTTTGTCATCCATACCTCAGCAATAGTTGAGGCAGGAATTTGTCATTTGTTCATGGTGCCGGCGATAGCTTATCGACTCTTCGCGAAGGACACCGTGGGATCTTTAACATCCACCAACCAATGCCGGCATATGGGACGCCCAGTTTAACATCCATCCAAGGGACGGCACACACAATGATGAATCGCCCTGCCTGTGAAAAACCGAGATGACAGTTTGCATCTGGGTCGGGATTCAAACCCAAGCTAAACAGCCTAGAGGTGCATGTGCATACCGCTAGGCCATCCTGCCAGTGTCTGACTGGCCCAATATGATCGTTTGTTTTCCACGAGATATTCTTTCTAATCTATGGTCTACCGTGAGTAATGTCTTCTGTAAATGAAGAAACAGAAGAAAGAAAAAAATCTGAAAAACAATCGCATCTTAACATCCATTGAGCATTTCCACAAACAAACTTCAAAAAGCCCTTTATCTTTCATGTGTCCAATCAGCCCGACTCCACTCGCAAGGCCGGTTGGAAGACGCACCTGCCGAGGATTTTTCCACCATTCTTCCCAATGCTCGGTGTAATTGGCTGTGATGGAGAGGTAACCAATGGGAGCGTCAAACCACACGTAAAACACCTGAGAAAGAGCGGCTTTAAAAACCAGTGCATGGAAAATCATAAGGGTGATTTAGCAATTAAATACAACATCGCAATGATTTTACCTGCCAGTTTCTATTAAATGTTTTTTTTTAAAGACTAATCCGCAAATAAGAACCAGTCTTGGTGGTGTAATCGTTAAAGCATCTGCTCTGAATCTGCAGTGGTTCAAATCATGGTCGAATCATTCCAAATATTTGAAAATGGGACATTCTGCTTCCTTGCCTGATGCTCAGCATTTAAAAGGATAGAGCACGGACAAACCATAGGCTGGCAACTATTACACGGGCTTTGATGGGTCTCAGAGCATATATCTGTTGTTCCTTGTAAATAATTCAAAAATGTAAAAATGAAAGACTGGGAAAACAATTACAAAGGAGAAGTCCGATTTAAATACATTTTCAATTTCTAATCGATATAATCAATCACCAATGCATTATGGGATTCTCCATACTTTCAAAAACAAGGCCCTCAAAATCATTGGAATTTTCTGCGATGAAGCTGAATCTCTGGGCTGGTTACCCACATCGCAGACATGTCCATGGCCCCAGTTTTCTATTGTATCCTCTGCCTCTTCCTTTCCCAGTCCAGTATCTACCCCCTCCTCCAGGTTTTTGCCGGGCGCACGCGTTCTGCCAGTAACCCACTTCTGGTGGAACTCCCAAAATCCATGCTCACAGCTTACCTCCACTTATTTATTCCTTTTCTCACACCTGTCGAACCAACTTCCTCATTCTGTTCAATCTCATTCTTCCTTCCAGGGCTTCAAGATAGCTGTTCACTTTCTCCTCAACCCCCTCCATACTGATGATCTTTTCTACCCCAATTAACCCACCACAAGCCGAACCCCTTCCTTTCCAGGTTTTCCTTCACCCTCTTTGTCGTTTATCAAATGAAGGAGCAAAACATGTTTTTGAGGAGGAAAGTATCATTTCAATGTGACAGCATTGGCAAGTACACCTGCAATCAGCAGGAGCTTGTTACAGACGATAGTGCCTTCAGAAAGTATTCACACCCTTTGATTTTTTTTTTTCCACATTTTGTTGTGCTACAGCCTGAATTTAAAATGCATTAGATTGAGATTTTTTTGTCACATCTACACACCATATCCCATAATGTCAAAGTGGATGTTTTTTTGGAATTTTTTACAAAAGAATTAAAAATGAAAAGCGGAAATGTCTCGAGTCAATAAGTATTCAACCCCTTTGCTATGACACTCCAAATTGAGCTCAGGTGCATCCAATTTCCTTTGATCATCGTTGAGATGTCTCCAAACTTGAATGGAGTCCACCTGTGGCCAATTCAATTGATCGACATGATTTATAAAGAAACACACCTTTCTATATGAGGTCCCACGGTTAAGAGTGCATGTCAGAGCAGAAACTCTACCATGATGTCCAAGGAACTGTTGGTAGAACTCCGAGATAGAATTGTGAAGAGGCACAGATCTGGGGAAGGGTAAAAACATTTTATGGAGTGTTGAAAGCTCCCCAGAACACCATTGTTAGGAAATGGAAAGAATATGGAACTACCCACACTATTCCTACAACTGACCGTCCAACCAAATTGAGCAAATGGATAAGGACCTTGATCAGGGAGGTGAAAAATAACCCAATGATCACTCTGACCGAACGACAGAGTTACTTGGCTGAGATGGGAGAACCTGCCGGAAGGACAACATTCTTTGCAGCATTTCACAAATCTAGGGTTATGCGAGAGTGGCCGACAAAAGCCACTCCGAAGAAAACGGCACATGACAGCACACCTGGAGTTTGCAAAAATGCACCTAGAAGACTCTTTTGCCCGAATGCAAAGTGCTACGTCTGGTTGAAACTGAGCACAGCTCATCACCTTCCAACACCATCCATGCCATGAAGCATGGTGGTGACAGCATCATGCTATGGGGATGCTTTTCAGCAGCAGGGACTGAGAGACTTGTAAGGATTAGAGTAAACAATGAATGGAGCCAAATACAGACAAATCCTTCAGGAGAACCTGCTTCAGAATGAAAAAGACCTTTGACTGCGAAGAAGATTTACGTTCAAAAAAGACAATGACCCCAATCATACAGCCAAAGCAACACTAGAATGGCTTCAGAACAAGAATGTGAAAGTTCTTGAGTGGCCCAGCCAAATCCCAGACTTGAATCCCATTGAGAATCTGTGAACAGATTTGAAGATTGCTGTTCCCCGACACTCCCCATCCAACTTGACAGAGCTTGAGCAAATCTGCAAGAAAGAATGGGAGAAATTCCCCAAATCCAGATGTGCAAAGCTCCTACAGACATACCCAAGAAGGCTCAAAGCTGTAATTGCTGCCAAAGGCACTTCTTTGGGGTCTCAGGGGGTTGAATACTTATGTAAATTTGATATTTCTGTATATCATGCTTATTATTTGGTTTAAAAAAAATATTATATGGGGTATTATGGATGTGTCGATCGGTGACAAAAAATCTCAATTTAATCCATTTTAAATTCAGGCTGTAATACAACAATTTGTGAAAGTCAAGGGGTGTGAATACTTTCTGAAGGCACTGTAACCACAGAACCAGGCTGTGCTGCGTGCTCTGATTTTGTACATGTATCAAATCATCACACATGTGACAGCATGTACGCAATACATGATCAAAATGGAAAGAGAGAAATCTCTTTTTAAAGTGACAGGATTCAAACAATTTGTTAGGGTGGATAAATGCTTTCACAAAATAAATAGATCTACAACCGACAGTTCATCAATTTTCTTTTCAAAAGAAACGTCCATATTTCATGGTGCATTCCGTGTTTTAGCTCCTCCACGAGCCTCGACTTTGTACAAATAATAAATAGCCCAGAGTGGGCTGACGGTCATCTCTTGAGATTGTCGTTCAGACCACTGCTGATTTGGGTGGACAACCCTCCCACCCCCATTCTGGGAACCCCCCTGATCCACAATCGAAGACCGTGCGATCCTGCGGACCATCGAGTGGAATGGCTGTTTCAGGTTTCAGAGCAATCATTTGGTAAATATGGGATAAGTAGGGATCCGATGTTTCAGGGGTAACCCCTCTTAGATTCCCCCATGAACCGAAATCGAAAATCTAAGACAAAGCGACCTGTGGACCATCGAGTAGAATGGATGTATTGGGTTTCACAGCAATCGGTTGCTACATAAGGGACAAGTATGGATCCAAAATTTTGGGGGCGACCTCCGCTGGGATCCCCCATGATCTGAAATCGAAAAATCCAAGCCCGAGCGATTGTGTGGGCTTGTCTTAATATGTGAAGTCTCAGAACAATCAGCTGGGTGATAAGGGAAAAGTAGCAAAAATAGCAAATCGTTAACGGACGGACGACTGGACGGTCAGACAGACATCCGGACATCATGACCCATTTTATAACTTCATCTCTTCAAGAATTGAGATGACCTAAACAAGGTTAAATTGTTTTTGTTCCCCTTTTAACAAAGCAGGAACAGCTGTTGGCGTACTGCACATTAGGAGTTCATAAATCATCGATCACCGGTGTTTACGGACAACACTTGCAAGGCTTCAAGGTCCAGGCCCGACCCATTCCTCACCTTGTTCTCGTAGCCGGGCAGAGGGACAGGCGTACCCCACGAAAGGTCCCGCGTAACGCACCTCGGGCGAAGCCCGGATTTCAGCCAGGACCGTGTTATTTGTATCGCATTGAAAGTCCAATCCCCACTTCCCTGAGACTCCAACAACCAACTCTCCAGATTTTCTTCCAGCTGCATATGCGAGACAAGATGAGACAAACGAGAAAACGTTTTCACTTCTTTTCTTGCCATGAGAAAAGTCAAAGTTTTTCAACAATATCTCTTCAACACCCACCAACACTACCACCACATTAAACTACCTTTGCCCAAACATTCATATTCCAAATCCCTAAACACTGTTTTGTTCGTATGCAGTACAAGTCTGTGGGGTAACATCATTGGCTAAGGGCACGGCTATGTGACTGATGAAATGTCTGATGCTATGTGACTGATGAAATGTCTGATGCTATGTGACTAATGAAATGTCTGATGCTATGTGACTAATGAAATGTCTGATGCTATGTGACTGATGAAATGTCTGATGCTATGTGACTGATGAAATGTCTGATGCTATGTGACTGATGAAATGTCTGATGCTATGTGACTAATGAAATGTCTGATGCTATGTGACTGATGAAATGTCTGATGCTATGTGACTGATGAAATGTCTGATGCTATGTGACTGATGAAATGTCTGATGCTATGTGACTAATGAAATGTCTGATGCTATGTGACTAATGAAATGTCTGATGCTATGTGACTGATGAAATGTCCTCTGCTGGTTCGGGCAGGAGTTTATAATTTGTTCAGGGTGCTGGCGATAGCTCACACAGTCTTTGCGAAGGACACCGTAGGATCTTTAACGTCCACCATCAAATGCTGACAGACAGAAAGCAGTTTAACGTCCTTCCGAGGGACAGCACACACATTGATGAATCACCCTGCCTGTGAAACACCAGGATGACAGTTTATAGCTGGGTCAGGATTCGAACCCAGGCTAATCAGCCTCGAGGCGAGTGTGCGTACCTGTATGCCATCCTTTACCCCCACCCACCTCTCTAAACACTACATATCTATCTATAATTCCAGTAATCTCTGTGTGTTTGTTTGTACGTTTGTACGTTTGTACGTTTGTTTGTTTGTCTGTGACCGCTGTTTCTCGACAACCACGGGTCCGATATACTTTTAACTTGCCAGGTATATTGCTGGGGACCCGAGGATGTGCCTTTTCAAGGTTTCATATTAATCGGACAATTACTTACCGAGCTATGTCCAAAAAACGATTCAACCAATCAGAGAGCAGCGAACTATCGCGTGTGCCGAACGTGGCGGACACACACTGCCTCGGATGGCACATTTGAGAGCGTATTCATTTATTTCACGTTTGCAAACTATGTTGGCGCTATGTTGGCGTTAAACTATGTTTTAAAACTAATAAAAACCATTTCATGTAAATAGAGGGGGGGGGAGGGATTGTCACTGTACTCGCACGAGCAGATGGCGGAAGTGCCTGACCGCCAAGTGAAGTCCGAGCAACTCGCGGTCGAAGGTACTGTAACGGCGTTCGGGCGGGCGAAGCTGCCGGCTAAAGAACGTTGGCGTTAAACGATGTTTTAAAACTAATTTAAACCCCGGGGGGATTGTCACTGTACTCGCAAGCCGTTCGCCGTTCGCTTTGGCGTTGCGAATGGACCAAAACATTTCATGCACCAAACCATTTCATGTAAAGCGTTCGCCGTTCGCTTTGGCGTTGCGAATGGACCAAAACATTTCATGGACCAAACCATTTCATGTAAATAGAGGGGGGGATATAATTTTAGATATAGATATAGTACGGGCATGCCCTAGTACAATATAAAATCTCATATATTCACATATATATATATATGGCATTGGTTACCTTGGGCAGATCCAGGAACAGATGAGGGGAAGACAGAATCACTGGTGTTCTTCGACATATGCTGCACAGAGGGTCCTGGGTGCAATTGTGAAAAATATACAAACATTTTTTTTTTAATCAACATTAAAGCAGGTACAAATTCAAATCACTCGTCTATTTGGTAAAGCAACAGGTCAATGGTAAAAACATTATCTCGATGCACTTCCGACTGGTAGTCTTCCGCAAATTTGACACACTGGAAAGAAGATGGAATTGCAACAGTCTCGGGGAGGTGGTTCTTCAAATCGGAGAAAAGAGCAATAAAAGAGTGGAGGTGTGCAGTAAACCTGCATTTTAGGAGTTTAATGAGGAAGGTGGTAATGGAGGAACATGCATGGCCTGGAGGAGCTGTGGAGGGCTGAGAAAGCAGTAGAAGACATGAGAATAACAGGCCTTGTGCTCTGGCTCAATATGCGAGGGAGGGGGAGGGGGAGTGTTAAGAGCTTTAGATTCCAACAAATCCAGGAGAGAAGAAGCAGAGGCACCAGCTCATATGGGAGAGCAGCACTCCATTGACACACCAAGAAAGGCCTTATAGATTGTGGGTAGTTCTGCATTTTAAGGACTTGGGACGATGGAGGATGACGAGTCTGCGGTTGGATTTTGAGGCAAGCTTTGACATGTGGTCAACATAGGAGAGGTCATAACTGATGGTGAGGCCAAGAAGTTCCAGAGAGGTCGTTTATGGATATGACCAACAAGTATATGATGCCGTCTTGGGGCACACCAGCCACAAATTGAAGAGGAGAGAATTCCATTGATAACAACTGGTTAACTGAGTGAAAGAAGTCAAAGGCAGATATGGAGGAAGGCAGCAAACATGGCAAGCAAAGCAGGATGCCAGACTGCGTCCAATGCCCGATATGTATCTTGGGAGAGGGTCCTGACCTCTTATTTGAGATTTAGGACATCCGACCATTGTTGGGAGAAAGGCAGCAGCACATCCTTGTCCTATATTTACGAGTCCTGCTTGCCGACTACCCTTGCGCACATTGTTCCAGCGGACCAGAATGACATTAATAATTCGATATAAATAAAGTCTCTCTCTTACCAGCGGCAAGTTCGTGGGAAGGTTAAGATTCACTCTCCCACCGGCAGCAGGTTGGTGGACACTATTTAATACAACATTACGTCTGGCCTTCCTCCTGTCTTTTCTGACCTCTGCCCTCCGCAAACAACTCCATGTCACACACGTTCCTCGAGAAACCCTCGGACTGCTCACCCTCCCCAAGTCCGAGCTAGTTGCCCACCTGCATTCATTCATTCGTCCCTTTATTCTCTGGATTGTAGAATCCTCTCTGTGTGTCCATTAACTCGTCCTTTTCGTTTGGGTCATTCCAACGCGCTACCCATCACTATCTCCTGCACCCACCCATGATCTCTTCTGCACAAGCTAATTTGTTTATATCCTGTTAATCTCTGTATTTGTTAAGATACATTGTGTCCAAGTCATGATTCACTCTCCGTCGGTGAACCTGGTGTTGGCTTAGCGGTTAGGGTGCCGGCTTGGGATCCTAGGATCCTGGGTTCGAATCCCGGTCGATCGCTGAATTAACGCCTGGGGGTTGACTCAGCCTGTCATCCTTCCGAGATCGGCAAATTGAGTAACAGCTTGCTGGGATGAATGATCACGGTGTGTACCCCGATTCAGAATAGGTACACCGTATCCCTGCGCATCATAAGAGGCGACCAAGGGTTGGCGTCAGGAAGGGCATCCGGCCATAAAAACATTGCCTCAAACAGGGAACCATGATTGTCATGGGGCCCGCAAGGCTAACCCCCGCTCTAGTGGGGAAAATGGCCTTAAAACGATCATTCATTCATTTTTTCTCCATCGGTGGATCCACAGAAATTGTCAGAGTAAATACCTTTTTGTATTGTTGGCTCATGGAAGAGCAAGGTGATAGAGAGTACAAGGCAACACACTGGCAGTGGAAAACGTGCAGACACAAAAAGGGGATGAACGGACATGAAGTGGGAAATAGGAAAGAAAACACACAACCTGGGAAGAGGGCCTGGTGTTGGCGTATTGGTAAGGTGGCTGGCTTGAGATCTTAAGAGTCCTGAGTTTGAACCCACGCCATGTCGTTCGTTGTCTTAACACCAGGTGGGTCGACTCAACCCGTCATCCTTCTGAGGTCGGCAAAATGAGTACCAGATGACTGGTTATAGAGAGTCATTGCATCAGTGGCTGCTGCGCCCCCAGAAAATGATGCAACCAGCAGCCACAGGCTGCAGACGAACCACTAGGGGAAAGTTAACACAAAAATTAAATATCGTGGATAGGGATATACGTTAGAGGATGGGCTGAGGCGTCGGTGCACTGCCAACCTGAAGCAATGGAAGCAAGAGAGGTTTTGAAGAGACTGAAGGAGGTTTCAATAATGGAAGAGGTGAAGAACTAGAGGTTCCAGGGAACCTGAACTCAACTGGTCTATATCAATATGGTCACAATATGCATAATAGAACCACAAACTATATAGTTTATATGTGCTAAAGAGGTACAGTAACGTTGAAGGTATCTCATGTTTAAACAGGAAACTAGAAAAAATTGAGGTTTAAGTGAGGCATGAAAAATAAAACTACAATTACTTTTCTCAGATTTCAGACTTGAATTTATTTAGAAAGACTTGATCAATAGACATGTATGGTCTTGAATCAAGATATGTTGAATATTTCAATAGATGTGTTCAACAGGGTTTAAGTATTCATTCATCAAATCCCCACCTCCTCACATACACACACACAGTCATTATTCATTGAATTGGACTCAAGTGACATTACAACTTAGTCATTTTCCTTTAGTCTTAGTCAAATTGATTTTTCAATATGGCCGCCCTGCCGCGACCATTTTTGGGCGTGCAATGCCCAAATGCAATCCCAAACTAGTTTATGTCTTAAAGATGCTGCATAACATGTTTCATCAAATTTAATCAATATTTGTGACTTTTAGAGCGTAGACGTCGAATTGTTTACAGACGACAGACAGACGGACGACGGACACCGGGTGTCGACAAAAACTCAGCTGGACATAGTCCAGTTGAGTTAACAAATGAGCGGAGGTGAACAGTAACCTTGGAATTTGGGAATTTCACAAAGATATCAATTACTGGATAAAACGTATGTGACCCAAAGGAATGGAGGGATGAAAGAGCAGATGGAACAAAACTTGGAGAGGTGATAGACAACCTGTTTGTAATCAGAGATCTAAGCAAATTTGAATGCAGTGAATGCGTAAAAATAACCCATTGTCAGGTTTGGTGAATTCGTCATGTGACCATTGTCAGGTGGTTATCACATCATCGATTGGCCAATACACACTGTGTGGATTACCTCCACAGCATTCACCCACATCACAATCATTTCATCCCCTTGTTGTCTGTTGCACGAGAATGAAAATGGAAAAACAATAGCTCAGTGGCTCACAAACAAGGCTAACCCCCACTCTAGCAGGGAGAAAATGGCCTTTAAATGCATGTTGTTGTTGTTGTTGATGTCAGTGGCTCACAAAAATAACCAACGTGGCAACCACGTGTTTTTAAACACGAGTTTCGGTGAGCATTTGTGAGATCCCCCCTCGCACAAATGACCGTGCCACATTCTCCTTTTCTCATTCACAGGAAACGTTGCACTTCCGGTATGCTAGAAAATATCACGCCCAAGCTATGCATCACTTCCGCTTTGTTGTGTCAGCTCATAGTTACCGTTTATCACTTCTGGGCTTTCCTTCCACCCTATCTCCTTCTTCCTCTGGACCCTTGCTTGATGTACAAAGATCATCGGTTCAGAAAAAAGAAAAATTCCAATTTTTCCCACCATATACAGTCGTGGCCAAAAATATTGGCACCCCTGCACTTTTTAAAAATAGCTCACAATTTTCTCTAAAAATAAGTTGAAATTAACAAAAGCATTTGGTCTCCACAATTCTTTATTTCACTGTTAACATTACAGAACCTTTGTTTTTGATTCAGAACTTAATATATCCTTTTAATTCAGGAAATATAAATAAATGGCTGACAAAATTATTGACACCCTAGACTTAATATTTGGTAGCACAGCCTTTGGACAAATTAACTGCAGTGAAGAGCTTCCTATAGCCATGGATGAGCTTCCTACACCTCTCTACTGGCAGTTTGACCCACTCTTCTTGTGCAAACTTCTCCATTTCTCCCAGATTTGAAGGGTGCCTTCTCCCAACTGCTGTTTTCAGATCTCCCCACAGGTGTTCAATGAGATTTAGATCTGGACTCATTGCTGGCCACTTCAGAACAGTCCAGCGTTTTGTCTTGAACCATCCACATGACATTCTCCCAGAAGGAATTTGGCTTGTTCAGGTGTGTTTTGGAAAACTCGAGTCAGGCTTTCTCAGCAGTGGGGTCTTTCTGGGTATCCTACTTATATAACCCCCTTTCACTGATTTGGCGACGGATGGTGTGAATTGAAACTGTTGTACCTTGTGTCTGAAAGTCAGCTTGAATCTGTTTGGCAGTTGATCGAGGTGCTGATCTCTCCACCATTCGAACAATCCTTCGCTGCAATCTTCGATCAAGTTTTCTCTTGCGGCCATGTCCAGGGAGGTTGGCTACAGTGCCATGGGCCTTAAACTTCCTGATAAAATTGCGTACGGTGGACACAGGAACATCAAGGTGTCTGGAGATGGACGTGTAGCCTTGAGATTGTCCATGTTTGGCTACAATCTTGTGTCTGACCTCCTCAGACAATTCTCTGGTTTTCTTTCTTTTCTCAATGCTCATTGTGGAACACATAGTGACACAAAACAGCAGAATGACTCATTTTCTCTATTCAAACTGGTTGAATGCGTGATTTTAATATTGCAGGCACCTGCAACTCACCACAGGTGAGTTCAATTCCAAAGTAAAGGAGAATCACCGACTTAAAATCTAATTATTTCTAACAACTTCCAAAAGGTGCCAATAATATTTTCCAGGCCATTTTAGGATTTTAGGATGTGTGGAATAAGCTAAGATTTTGTAATTTTTTCAGCTTTTCTTGTTTTGTTCCACTGCAAACCAAAGAAATACAAATGTGGATACCAAAAGATTTTTTATTTCACCAATTTTCTGGAAGAAATGGTGCATTATTTGAAAAAAGTGCAAGGGTGCCAATATTTTTGGCCACGACTGTATGGTTGAAGAAAACCCTTTACCTTCAGTTCAGTGGCATTGATGAGTTTTCCACACTTGTCACACTGGTCCCCACGGGCGTCAATGTAGCCGCACAGGGGGCACGTTCCCTCGACGAAGCGATCGGCGAGAAAGCGAACGCAATGTTCACAATGCAACTGTTCCACCGTCTGTCGCAGCAGGAACCCGCGCTTCTCCAACTTCCAAAAGATATCCTGGGCGATCCTGAATAAATCGTATCCTTAGGGATCGTGTCAGTTCGGACAAAGGGCAGCCTGCTCTATAATAAACCAAAAAAAAACAATTATTCAGCAAACTCACCCATGTTATCAAAATAATTACATGTTTCTGCTACACTGCACCACACGACAAATCATGCGATTTGTCCACAGGTGCAAACCCTTTGACATGCAAATTTGGAGGAAAAAATAATAACTTCACCCAACATATGAAGATTCCTGAGCCTGCTTGGTTTTCAATCTTCTTTTTAACAGAACATAAAGTGCAAAATTATTGATTTTGATCATCAATGGAATGGATGAGTCAACAGTATCATAATGCACCACAAACAAAACCTATGTTATATTGTCCATCTCATTTGTACAGTCTGGATTGTGTGGTCACATGACGATATGATATGACCTCGGCAAAGTATAAAATGTCTTACTCATCCGTAACGTGCTCCATTGCTTTGGAAGGAGAGGAGGGCATATATACATATACTCATACATACAAGCTGTATACCAAAACAAAGCTCTGCCAACCCGATAAATGCAGCACAACATTAAACGCCATGTGCGTGTGCGTGCAGCTTCATCCCCGACCTGGTTAAGCAGGTCACACTCGAATTTGTTTCAAAGACTGGGGATTTTAAGAAGTGAAGACCACGGATTTTTAGACTAAGTATTCTAACAAACTCAAGTGTGGCCTGCTTAAGCCATCTGGGTTGGTGGTGGAATGGTACGCAGGCGCACATGGCGTTTAATGCTGTGTTGCATTTATCGGGTCAGAAGGGCTTTGTTTTGGCTTATTATTACGCTTGACTGCAATCCCACCTGATGGGCAGTGAGGCCAAGACAAGGTGATACTGTGGCAGACGGTTCATGCAGCTGAGGCTGTTATTGGACATGATATATTGATATGTGCCTCACTGCTCCGTCAATCTAGCTGCTTGGAGGTTTAATATATATCATTAAAAAAAAACTTTGACTTGACTGTCCTTGACTGTCACCCCACCCAAACAAGTCCCACACATGATGTGTGATGTGTGTGTCTGTGTCTGTGTCTTCACCATCTGAAGATTACTTGTTATCTGTCCAAGACTCCCATTATTTTATCCTTCAACCCTGTTGTTGGTGCACCTCCCCCAACCCCCACCCCTCCCTCTCCTCTCTCTACTGTTCCATTTTGGTCTGTTGCTTCCTGATCCATTCAGTATTCTAACTCTTTCATGAGACTTGACTTTGTAAACAACAACAAAAAATTTACATGCAATGTGGCTAAAGTGTTCTCGGATGATAATTGCAGGTATCATTCCTGTGTGATGTTTTTCTGTTTTTGCAAGGACGCTAAGTTTACCGTTGCCAATTCAGAGTCCATAAATGTGTTAACTGTAGCATAAGGGGGCTAAAGGTCAAAACTGTGGCAGATTCCAACATGCCACGTTCAACATGCATGTTCATTCCCGTTCAACACGATAAACACTCCGTCATTTTGCTTTCATGTACCATGGACTAAAAAAAGAGCTTTGCGCATAGACTTGTCATACAACGAACCACGAACATGAGAATAAACGGCGATTTGTAAGTGGGATACAAACCTTGGGAGAGAACATCATGGAGCAAATTTTACAGTGGAAATTATATTCAACCAAAATTCCCAATTCTCCATTCATAATTTGATTCCACCAACCCCTCTTTCCCCCTCCCAACCCCTCTTTCCCCCTCCCTACCCCTCCTTCCCCCTCCCAACCCCTCTTTCCCCCTCCCAACCCCACTCCCCTCCCCCCGACCCACCCCCCCCCCCCCCCCAAAGCCTTCCAATTGTTTTAAACTAGGGCATGCCCGTACTATATCTATATCTAAAATTATATCCCCCCCCCTCTATTTATATGAAATGGTTTGGTCCAAAGCGAACGGCTTGCGAGTACGGTGACAATCCCCCCCCCCTCTATTTACATGAAATGGTTTGGTCCAAAGCGAACGGCTTGCGGAGTTTGGTAAAGAAATCGCCATAGCTCGGTAACTACTTCTCCGATTAATATGAAACCTTGAATTGGGACAATGTTTTTATGTTTTTAATTGAATTACTATCCGTAATGGCGCACGCTCTCACAGGAGCTCCGGAAGGTCGCATATCGCAGTTACGATGAATCGCAAAATAGTTTTAATTAGTTTTAAAACATAGTTTAACGGCAACATAGTTTGCCAACGTGAAATAAATGAATACGCTCTCAAATGTGCCGTCCGAGGCAGAGTCTGTTCGCCACGTTCGGCACACGTGATAGCTCGCTGCTCTCTGATTGGTTGAATCGTTTTTTGGACATAGCTCGGTAACTACTTGTCCGATTAATATGAAACCTTGAAAAGGCACATCCTCAGGTCCCCAGCAATATACCTGGCAAGTTTCAAGTATATCGGACCGGTAGTTGTCGAGAAACAGCGGTCGCATACACACAGACAGAGATTACTGGCATTATAGATAGATGATATCTAACAAAAGAGAAATCATCTAAACTTAAACTCAACTCCATCAAACCTTACTTGGTATGCAAAGGTGTGGTTGTGCGTCCAAAGAAGTCAAAACTAATGTTGAACCACCGGTAGATGCCAGCATGTAGGAAGTGATATTTATCACATATTTCACGAGGGCTCAGGCCGTCTGCCAGGGCCTTGGTTTCCGTGGCCGTACCATACTCATCGGTACCACACACGAACAGTGTATTCCAGTTGCGAAGCCGCGAGTACCTGCACGAACAGCACGGAAGATCCTCACACTGGAAAACACTCGTTTTGCCAAAGCGACTCGCACCACATTCCCTGCAAAAGCGCACCTGGAGAAGACGTCTGCACTGAGCACACAGCCGATAATGTTTCCCAAGTGAGGGACGTTGTTCACATAAGGAAGGGCGCTCGTCACCAGCACGTTTTCTTCACCTCGCCGAGGCAAACTAAAAGATCGGCATTTCATGTCAGTTCATGAACTTCCGTAACAAGGATCATGTGAAAGATGCGTGACCATGCCATCGAGCGTCAGTGTGAGGCTGCTTAATAGGAAGAATCATACGAACATAGGGTGTTCAATTGGCTTAGGCTGGGGCTGCTTCTCTCGGAAATGCAGGAAAACGTCTCTTGTTCTTGTCATCTCTTCCTTGGTGACTGCTGACTCCAGACAGTCTCCAACCTGGATGAGAAAACAAAAATCACATCTCAGGAAGTGCCAGTCCGAAGGACATGTGTGGTGAACAGCCGATTAGTGACACCGAAGCACCCAAGAGACGTCACGTCTTTAACAGCCACTCACGGACAAGAAATTGCTACCTCCGCAGACATTACTGGCAAAAGTAACGAAGGTGCAATTTACAGCTTCAACACGTGATTTTGTTTTTGTTTTTCCACAGAAGAAATGAAAGTGAAACATTTGATAATAGTCAGATCTCGTAACAAGTTTTTGAAATGAACAATTTAACTTGGAAATGTACTACTTCTTCTTTTGTATGCAGCACAAGGCTGCATCCTGGGAGCAAGGTAGCATCCTGCATGGTAGCATCATGTAGATTAGGCCTCTGTACATTAGGGCATTAATTTGGAATATGACTAATGGTGCCGGCGATAGCTCGCCTACTCTTCGAAGGACACTGAAGGATCTTTAACGGCCATCAACTAATCCCGGCAGATGAGACGCCGAGTATGATGTCCATGCGAGGGATGGCACACGTTAATGAATCACCCTCCCTGTGAAACATCCGGATGACAGTCTATAGCCGGGTAGGGGTATATTGTAGCGGCTACCGCTGGGTTTTCACAATCGCCTTGCACCTATCAAGGACGCGGAGCGATCACCATGCCGGGCTCGTCCAGGACGCCCGGGCAGGCCCGCGCTCAACTTGCCAGGCCTCGGTCGGGACGCCCGGGCAGGCTCGCCCGGGCATGCCCGGGCAGGCTCGCCCTCAACTTGCCAGGCCGCAGCCAGGACGCTGGGCCACGCCCCCTCTCGCCTTTCCTGGGCAAACGCTCCGGGATAATATGTATATATATTGCTGCCCGATAAACGGGCTTTTCAGAGTGCCTGAGTGTTTGGTTTGACTAAAGCAACTCGGATGAATTCCAGCTTTTTGTCGCGTCCATTCTTCCGATCGACGTGGGAGCCCCAGCTCCTTCATTGGTAACCTACCGACATGGACACGGCAGTCGCCCTTAAACTGCCTACCTTCTGGGAGGCTCACGCGGCGGTTTGGTTCGCACAGGCGGATTCCCTGTTCGCCCTGCGAGGCATCACGGCCGACGACACCCGCTTCCACCATGTGGTAGCAGCGCTCGGTTCGGCCACCGCGGCCCGCGCCCTGAGCCTCCTCGAGAGCCCGCCAGCCGCTGACAAATACGGCGCGATTAAGAAGCTTCTCCTCGACGCTTTCGCCCTCCCATCGGCGGAACGCGCACGGCGCCTGCTCGACCTGCCCGAGCTCGGCGACACGCGCCCTTCCGAGCGAATGGACTACATGCTTTCACTGCTCGGCGAGCACTCTCCGGCATTCCTGTTCCGGGAGCTGTTCCTCTGTCAGCTGCCTAACCCGGTACGCCTCGACCCAGCCAAGCTCGCCGTGGCGAAGGCCGAATTTGACGCGTTGGAGCACCTCGGCATCGTGCGGCGCTCCGATAGCGCGTGGGCCTCGCCACTGCACATCGTGCCAAAGCCGGGGGGTGGATGGCGCCCGTGTGGCGACTACCGCCGTCTCAATGACGCTACCACCCCCGACAGGTACCCGATCCCGCATATCCAAGACTTCTCCGCCCGTCTGGTGGGACGGGTCATTTTTTCGAAAATTGATCTCATACGGGGATATCACCAGGTACCTGTCAGGGCGGCCGACGTCCCTAAAACGGCAGTCATCACGCCGTTCGGCTTATTCAAATTCTTGCGGATGCCGTTTGGTCTCAAGAACGCGGCTCAGGCGTTCCAGCGCTTGATGGACGGCGTGCTGCGTGACCTGCCGTTCCTTTTCGTTTACCTGGACGACATCCTCGTCGCCAGCACGTCCCGGGCCGAGCACCTCCTCCACCTCCGAACACTGTTCGGGTGCCTCAGCGAGCACGGCCTCATCGTCAACCCGGCCAAATGCCACTTCGGCACGACGGCCGTTGATTTTTTGGGCCACCACATCACCAAGAACGGGGCCGTGCCGCTGCCAACCAAGGTCGAGGCCATCACCACATTCCCGCGTCCCCGCACCATAAAGGCCCTGCAGGAATTCCTGGGAATGGTGAATTTTTATCACCGCTTCGTGCCCCGCGCTGCTCAACTCATGCGGCCCCTCTACGAAGCCCTCCGGGGCAAGCCGGCCAAGCACGACATCGCCTGGTCCGCAGCAATGGATGCGGCCTTCCAAAGCTCAAAGCGGGCCCTCACCGACGCAACACTGCTCGCTCACCCGGTGCTCAACGCTCCCATCGCCCTCACCACGGATGCCTCCGACTATGCGGTGGGCGCCGTACATGAGCAATGGGTGAACGGGGTTTGGCAGCCACTCGCTTTTTTCAGCCGGCAGCTCCGGCCGAACGAGCTCAAATACAGCACGTTTGACCGGGAGCTCCTCGGTCTACACCTGGCCGTCCGCCATTTCCGCCACCTCCTGGAGGGCCGACCTTTCACGGCGTTCGTCGACCACAAGCCGTTGGTTTACGCCATGGCCAAGGTCACGGAGCCGTGGTCGGCCCGCCAACAGCGCCACCTCTCCGCCGTGTCGGAGTTTACCACGGACATCCGGCACGTCGCCGGCAAAAACAACGCCGTGGCCGACTGTCTTTCCCGGGCCAGCGCGAACGCGGTCCACCTGGGCGTGGACTTTGCGCTTATGGCGGCGGACCAAACCACCGACACCACGGTGCAAGCCCTCCGGGCGGCGGACACGGGCCTCCGCCTGGCCGACATCCCCTTCGCGGACACTGTCCTGCTCTGCGACGTCTCCCAAGGCCAGCCTCGCCCCATCGTGCCCGTCACCTGGCAACGCCGCATCTTCGCCTCCCTCCACGGCCTTTCCCACCCGGGCCGGAAAGCTTCCCAGAAGCTGGTGTCGGCGCGATTCGTCTGGCACGGCCTTCGTCGGGACGTCCGCGATTGGACCAGCACCTGCACGGCCTGCCAACGGGCCAAGGTCCACCGACACACCCAGGCCCCGCTGGCACCTTTCACCGTGCCCGAACGACGTTTCGACCACGTCAACGTGGATCTGGTGGGCCCCCTCCCCCCGTCACGGGGGTTCACACACCTGCTCACCATGGTGGACAGGACCACCAGGTGGCCGGAGGCCGTTCCCCTCGTCTCCACCACCACCGCCGACGTGGCGCAGGCTTTCATCGCCACCTGGGTCGCCCGCTTCGGCGCACCGGCGGACATCTCGTCAGACCGCGGACCACAGTTCACCTCCGAGCTGTGGGGCACGGTCGCCCGCAACCTGGGGGTCAAGCTCCACCGTACTACGGCCTACCACCCCCAAGCAAACAGGTTGTGCGAGCGATTCCACCGCTCCATGAAGGCCGCGCTCATGGCCGGCCTTCAAGACGGCGGTTGGGCCGACCGGCTGCCGTGGGTCCTTTTGGGTCTCTGCACGGCCCCCAAGGAGGACCTCCAGGCATCCACCGCCGAGCTTGTCTATGGCCAGGCGCTACGTGTCCCGGGCGAATTCGTGCCCGACGCTACCAGTCCCTGGTCCGCAGCTCACCAGCGCTCGGACCTCCAGGAGGCCGCCCGACGGTTTGCCCCCGTGCCAACATCCCACCACGGTGACCCCCAGTCCTACGTACCCCCAGCACTTCGCACAGCGGAGTATGTTTTTGTGCGTCACGACGCACATCGGGGGCCACTCCGGCCGCCGTACGACGGGCCCTTCCGGGTGCTGCGACGGGACGACAAGTCGTTCGTCATCGACATCGGCGGCAGGTCGGACCGGATTGCGGTGGACCGCCTCAAGCCGGCGCACGTGGACGTCGACCACCCACCACGGGTGGCCCTTCCGCCGCGGCGAGGCCGCCCCCCGTCCACGGTGCCCCCCACTCGACCGCCCACCACCACACCGGACCCCCTCCCACGACCCGCCAGGGGTCGCTTCGGCCGGGTCATCAGGACCCCCCTCAAATTGACCCTGCCGGTGCAAGTCGATTCTGGGGGGACGTGTGTAGCGGCTACCGCTGGGTTTTCACAATCGCCTTGCACCTATCAAGGACGCGGAGCGATCACCATGCCGGGCTCGTCCAGGACGCCCGGGCAGGCCCGCGCTCAACTTGCCAGGCCTTGGTCGGGACGCCCGGGCAGGCTCGCCCTCAACTTGCCAGGCCGCAGCCAGGACGCTGGGCCACGCCCCCTCTCGCCTTTCCTGGGCAAACGCTCCGGGATAATATGTATATATATTGCTGCCCGATAAACGGGCTTTTTAGAGTGCCTGAGTGTTTTGGTTTGATTAAAGCAACTCGGATGAATTCCAGCTTTTTGTCGCGTCCATTCTTCCGATCGACGTGGGAGCCCCAGCTCCTTCAATATAACCTTTAAATAACCTTGCAGCAAATTTCGCTTAAACATAATTTGTTTCTCCTTAATTTCAGCAAGAATTTCTGATGTACACGTGCATGAAACAGGTGCAGTGAAAAAAGGGTACACACCTGAGTTTGCTCAACACCCCTCTGGCCACTAGGAGGACATGTTGGTTTTGATATAAATGCTGGACAATCCTCAAATGTCATTTTCATTGCACGTTGGCAAGCTGAAAGAGTGCTTACAGCTGTGATCCAGCGCCCAACTTCCTCAAAACAGACTAATTCACCTACAAGAGACAAAGGTAATCATTGAAAGTGTGACAATATTATAACACTTGCTTGTCTTGTGCACCATGCTCTATACAGAGTTGCTGTTGCCGAAGCAGTTTCTTGGCTCGGGTTGCGTTCCTGGTTGGGTCGGCACTCCGATGCAGGATACGCAACTGAGTGAGAAGAAATTTGGAATTTGTTCATGGTGCCAGCGATAACTCGCCTGCTCTTCTTGAAGGACACAGTGAGATATTTAACGTCCACCAATTTATGTCGGCTGATGGGATGTCCAGTTTAACGTCCACCCCAGGGACGGCATACACATTGATGAATCAACCGACCTGTGAAACAGTTTATAGCTGGGTCGGGATTCGAACCCATGCTAGATATCTTAGTGGTGAGTATAATATTTACAATTCTGGTATAAAAGGCATACATTTTATATATATATATATATATGTATTTAAGAAACAGGACCTGAGCCCTCGTGATATGTATGTGTATGTAAGTGTGAAAGTGCATTGAAGATGAACTTATCTAACAATTTAAGAAACAGGAAGTAAATTCCTGCGTGGGGCGAGTGTGAAAAAATTCTGACAACCCGGGACTCGAACCCACGAACCTCATCACTTACGCGGTGACAGCCCACTGAGCTATTGAGTCTCCGGGATATCCTGAGATTTCTCACACTAACACTGCGAGTTTTATAATGGCCGATGTCTTACGTGCTTGCAGACCCCGGATGTGAGTGTATGCATGTGTATGTAAGTTACGTGCCTGATATATATATATATATATATACATAATAAATAAATAAAAATCCATTAAAGAAACAAAGTTTAAAAAATAAAATCTTGCCAAATGGAAATGAAATTTAGATACAATCAATCCATAAAATACATTGTTTGAGATAACGATAACGTAGAGTCTAGCTAATGCACACACACACACACACACACACACACACACACACACACACACACACACACACACACACACACACACACACACACACACACACACACACACACACACACACACACACACACACACACACACACACACACACACACACACACCATTCTGACGAGCAAAGCTATTTTATAACTCTATAATGTCTATATATGAGGGATTCTTATCAGTACTAATGTGCAGTACTAATGTACTGCTGACATTAAATTATCCTGTCACATGGTCATTAATATTGGGTCAGTCATGGTCATTCATTCATTCATTCATTCATGGTCATTAATATTGGGGTGGCCTAAAGGTGAAGACAGTCGAATGGCATCCCAGAGGTTGCACATTGAAGTCCAGTTAAAGGGAGCGGTGCTAAAAAAAAAAATTGGGATTGCAAAAGCTTCTGGAAAACCTGAACTAGTCTGAAGAGAATTAACGTGGAATTATCAGGTTTCAGGAAAAACACCGAGCTGGCTCATCAACTATGTTCAGTGAGGGGATAATATAATCTACTTGTGATACCAGTCTCCACTTTGTGGTTGACTTTAATACAGTGTCCGTACCTAAAGGAAGTTCACTCTGGGTACCAAGCGGAAGGTTTTTTTTCCCCAACAACGCTTTTCCAGAAAACCCCCCTTTCCCCCTACCCTGTGAGCTCGTTGGTCCAAAATCGAAAAATGTAAGACCAAGTGATCCTGTAGACAATTGAGTAAAAAGTCTATCAGCTTTCAGAGCAATATGTTGGTAAATAAGGGATGAGTAGGGATCCAAAGTTTGGGGGTTAACCTCCCACACCCCACACTCCAAAAGCCCAAATCATCTAAAATCGAAAAAAACAGAGCCCGAGAGATTTTGTGGGATAAAAAAAAAATAACCACCTTTAGAGGCCATTTTTCCCCACAAAGCAGGGGTTGGCCTTTTTCGGGAACCGTGGTTGTTGTTGTTTTTTAGTCCCCTTTTTGAAGCAATGTTTTACGGCCGGATGCCATTCCTGACGCCAACCCTTTTTGCCGCCTTTAACGACAAACAGGGAATTACCAGTGAACTGGTACTCAATTAGCCGACCTCGGAAGGATGACAGGCTGAGTCAACCCCCCCTGGCGTTAATTCAGTGTCTTGTATTCATTTCTCAAGTTTCAGAACAATCAACCAGGTGATAACGGAGTAGAAAAACAGCAAAAAGTTAACAGACGGACGGACGGCCAAAAATCCAGACATCATCACCCAGAGTTAATCTCTTCGAGAATCGAGATGAGATGACAAAATGAATGTTTTGGAAATGCAAAAGAGCTGATTTGTGGTCTGCAGTGCTCAAAACATGAAATTAAATTGAAGTTCCTCAATCATACACCGACAGACGTCCAGAGTGAATGAACTGCTCACCTCGAGCTTTGCGCTATGCACACATGCGGTAGAAATCAAACTGTGACGTGATCAAGGAACTGCATAATATTACTTTTGCTCACAGTATGTGTCACATTCACGAAACTAGAATGGCACTCGGTAGTGCGCACACCTCCGCCAGGCTTAACAGTTTACGTTTTGTATCCCACTGATAGGCTGGTTCTAAACCAAAACCTAATCGGCTTGTTCTTGTCACCTCTGCAAATCATCCACCAATTTTTTTCATAACTCGTCCACAACTTTTTGAAATATCGTGCTATATATCGTTTTCCCTGTTTCCCTGTTTGTCGTTCATTCCCTGTTTGTCGTTAAAGGCGGCAAAAAGGGTTGGCGTCAGGAAGGGCATCCGGCCATAAAACATTGCTTCAAAAAGGGGACCAAAAAACAACAACAACCACGGTTCCCGAAAAAGGCCAACCCCCGCTATAGGGGGAAAAATGGCCTCTAAAGGTGGTTTTTAAATTTTTTTTATTATTATCGTTTTTGGCCCGATCTCTCAATGGTGAAAAATCACTTTAAGAATTTCGGATCCGGATCTTCACCAAAGTTGAATCAATTCTTCCTTATCATACACCAGCTCAACAAATTTTGTCTGAATCCTTCTGCAACTTTTTGAGATATCATATTCACAGACAGATTGACAAACAGACAGATAGGGGGTGAAAACAACCTCCACCCACCATCAGTGGTGGAGGTAAAAATGAAATCATGAAAACGATCCAAACATAAATACTCATTCCAATTACCTGGCAGGTTACCATCCACAAGCAGAGGTAACAGCGAACCCCAAAGCACCAGATCAGAGAGAGTTGGAGATGTCTGTACAATGCAAGGCAAGAAATTTAGGGAAGACAGTGATCGGTTTCACATGCAACATACAAGGATTGTATCATATTACATTGTAGGAAGGTTGACATGTATGATTTGACCTGAAACAAACAAAACATTTGACCTTAAACATTTTGGAAGGCAATCTCATTTCCTTTCACAAAGCCCGGAACAAGTGTGTGCCCACCCTCAGGAGAGCCAGGAAACAATATCTCTCCACTCTCAAGACCGAACTCTCAAACTTGTTTCCCTCTTCCAACTCCTGGTGGCATCTGGTCAAATCTGTTTCTGGTGTTTGTTCCCCCTCCATCCCCTCCCTTTCCTCAAACGGCTACACAGCTAGACTCCGCACGTGAAAAAGCTGAATGCCTCAACTCAGTGTTTACCTAAAAATGTTGTGTCTCAACCCCGTCTCTCTCTGTACCCACCGTACCCAGCTGCTCCTAGACTCTGTGTCCTTCTCTCCTGACAAGGTGGACAGGTTTCTGTCAATCCTCGACTCTGATTCTGCAACTGGACCTGACGGCATCAGCCCACGGGTCCTAAAATCCTGCTCTGCCGCTCTTTCACACCCTCTCTCTGTTCTCTTCACCCTCCTTTTGCTCAAGGTCATCTGCCAGCATCTTGGAAATCAGCAAACATTACGGCTTTACACAAAAAGGTGCTAACACAGATCCTTGCAACGACAGACCAATCAGCCTTCTCCCAATTATCAGCAAAGTCATGGAATCCATCATTGCTTCGAATATCAAATGTTTCCTCTTCTCCAATGGCTTGATCTCTGATCATCAATTTGGTTTCAGACCAGGTCACTCTACTCTGGACATGCTGCTTCTGCTGTCTCAACAATGGATGGAGGTCCTCAATGCCAAACAGGAAATTAGAGCTGTCTCCCTTAACATATCACGTGCCTTCGATACGGTCTGGCACCCCGCTCTGCTCACCAAACTCTCCTCTTTTGGTATCCATGGAAATCTCCACGCATGGCTGGCGGACTTCCTCTCTGGTCGTAGTCAACGTGTGGCCCTGAATGGGTTTCTCTCATCTCCCCTTCGTGTTCAGGCTGGAGTTCCCCAAGGTAGTGTTCTGGGCCCTGTGCTTTTTCTGGTCTTCATCAATGAGTACCAGTTCACTGGTAATTCCCTGTTTGTCGTTAAAGGCGGCAAAAGGGTTGGTGTCAGGAAGGGCATCCGGCTGTAAAACATTGCTTCAAAAAGGGGACCAAAAAACAACAACAACCACGGTTCCCGAAAAAGGCCAGCCCCCGCTTTGCGGGGAAAAATGGCCTCTAAAGGTGGTTATTTTATATTTTTATATCAATGATCTCTCCGACACTCTTGAAAATCCTCTCTATCTCTTTGATGATGACTCCTCTCTGCCGCTCCATACCTCATCCCTCAGATCGAGTCTGCAGCCTCATTCTCTGCAGACCTGGACAAAATCACAGACTGGTCAAACAAGTGGAACATGTCTTTTAATCCTGACAAATCTCATACTCTTACTATGTCTCTCCGAAAAGACCGACTGGACAACCCTCCCATCTACTTTCTGAACAATTCTCTCCAAGAAGTTCTGTCACTCAAGCTTTTGGGTCTCACTATCTGCCATGATCTTTCCTGGGAAAACCACATTTCCAAGCTGGCCTCCAAAGCCAGTCGCCGACTGGGCATCCTTCGTCGTGCGAAGTCCTTCCTTGGCAAACCTGAGCTCCTCACCACATACAAGGCTTTCATCCGCAGCTCAATGGAGTACTGTTCTGCACTCTGGGCCGGTGGTCCTGCCTCACACCTAGCTCGTCTTCACGCTGTAGAAACCAAAGCTTTCAGAATCATTGGAATCTCCCGTGATGAAGCTAACTCCGAGGGCCTTTCACTTACTCACCGCAGGCAGGTTGGTGGTCTTTCTGTCTTATACCGACTCCTCTCCGGCCTTGCTCCCCCAGCTCTCTCTGTGCTTTGTCCCCCAAATATTCCTGCAGGACGCACAAGATCTGCCAGCAACCCTCTTATGGTGAAACTGCCAAAATCAAGACTCTCTGCTCACCTTCACTCTTTCATTCCTCATTTTCTCCCACCTCTGGAACAAACTCCCTCACTCTCTTCAATCCCACTCCTCCCTCCAGGTCTTTATAACAGCTGTTCACCACCATCTCTCATCTTCCCTAATTCACCCCAGCTCCACTTATTTGAAATACCGACTTCTTTCCTGGACGTCCTAGCAGTTTCCATGTGTTTTTGTGTTTTTTTAACCTCCCCCCCCCCCCCCCACATGTGTTACCCTTCCCATGCCCCCTCCCCCCAAGCCCTCTCCCTCCCACAGATCTCCCGATGTCCCTGTTCTCTACTGTTGTACTTGTGTGCTTCCCTCTCTCCCCCCATCTTGTCTCCCACTCCCTTGATCATATGTTTGTGTCAGTTTGTTTTTGAGTGACTAATGTTAGCTCTTACACGAGCCTCAATCTTGAACACACCAAAAAATAAAATAAACAGGTAGAAGGTTGGAATCAATATTAAGCTTTATCAATTTATCAATTTATCAATATCAATACATTTTATCAATACAATATCAATACAATACACAATACAATTTATCAAAATTGATAAAATCAATTTATCAATACAATACAAGCCCTGGTGTTGGGCAAGCGGCTAGGGTGAGGGTTTAGGATCCTGGGTTCGAATCCCGGTCAATCGCTGAATTAACGCCAGGGGGTTGACTCAGCCTGTCATCCTTCCGAGGTCGGCAAATTGAGTACCAGTTCACTGGTAATTCCCTGTTTGTCGTAAAAAGGCGACAAAAAAAGGTTGGCGTCAGGAAGGGCATCCGGCCGTAAAACATTGCTTCAAAAAGGGGACCAAAAAACAACAACAACCACGGTCCCCGAAAAAGGCCAACCCCCGCTTGCGGGGAAAAATGGCCTCTAAAGGTGGTTTTAATACAATCTCCCCTCAATCCCTTCAGTATTCGACGACGCATACGTGCTTGCTGTTCAGTGACGTGTGTGCATATATACACATTCATAACGAATAATAATACATAGAAGGCCAGCACAGTGTATGCTTCTCGTGCAAAATGTAGTTCAAGATTAACAATTTAACTAAAAATTATACTTAACATGTACCTTAGCATTCATTGCCTTTAGCACAGCACTGAGGTGGTTTGAAGTCGGTCTACCTTCCACATTGTTTTTCCAAGATATCAGTTTTCTAAAGTCCCCATAGTGCAACCTTTTCTCGGACTGGTCTTCAGATACTCTTCCACAGCATTCATGGCTGTCATTATACTATACTAGGGCATGCCCGTACTCTATATATATCTAAAATTATATCCCCCCCCCCCCTCTATTTACATGAAATGGTTTGGTCCATTCGCAAAGCCAAAGCGAACGGCTTGCGAGTACGGTGACAATCCCCCCCCCCCCTCTATTTACATGAAATGGTTTGGTCCAAAGCGAACGGCTTGCGAGTACGGTGACAATCCCCCCCCTCTATTTACATGAAATGGTTTGGTCCAAAGCGAACGGCTTGCGAGTACGGTGACAATCCCCCCCCCTCTATTTACATGAAATGGTTTGGTCCAAAGCGAACGGCTTGCGGAGTTTGGTAAAGAAATCGCCATAGCTCGGTAACTACTTCTCCGATTAATATGAAACCTTGAAAAGGCACATCCTCGGGTCCCCAGCAATATACCTGGCAAGTTTCAAGTATATCGGACCGGTAGTTGTCGAGAAACAGCGGTCGCATACACACAGACACACACACACACAGAGATTACTGGAATTATAGATAGATACATGTCTCCCATAAGTCTGGAACATCATGAAATGAAAGAATCATGAAAAAATCATTCTTAAACGAAATAAATCATGAATCACTTATTTTGCCCTGTGGTTCCAGACTGATAGGACACCCTGTATAATTGAAGAAGCGTGTCTGTTTGTGAGTGAGTGAATGGGTGGGTGAGTGGATAGATGGGTGAGTGGATAGATGGGTGAGTGGATAGGTGGGTGAGTGGATAGGTGGGTGAGTGGATAGTTGGGTGAGTGGATAGGTGGGTGAGTGGATAGGTGGGTGAGTGGATAGGTGGGTGAGTGGGTGGATAGTGAGTGGGTGAGTTAGTGGGTCGATGAGTGGGCAGGTGGTTTGGGGTGTTTCGTTGACATCTATGGACTCCGGAACCGTGTCACATACAGGTCAGAAAGGACAGGAAAAGAAGATCCAACTCGGGTACAGCTATAACCTACAATTAATAATATTACACAATGGCATGTACCATGTACAGAATATGCACCTTACTGAAATATAATGCAAAAAGGTTGTCAATTACAACTTACGTGGGATCCTGCCTGGATCAAGAAAAAAAAGGCACAAAGTGCACAACGTCCTCGAAGATGAATTCAGAACAATTCAACTTTCAAAGGGTCACACAATTCTAAAATCTAATGTCCTACAACCAACTGATGAACAACTATCGGGGACGTCTCTTCGCGGAGGTTGTACCCTCACACCCTCCAACCTAAGGACTAAGTCCAACCCCCCCCCCTCCCCCCACCCCCCTCCGACCGCCCCAACCACCACGCCACCAATGCAAGTCGGGGGCCAAATATTTCCCATTCCTCCCTGCTGTCCAGATTTGTCAGGGCAGCGCGGTCATGGTCAGAGTGCCTTTCAGTTGTTTCAGAATGCCTGTCAGTGCCGTAGTTTTAGTAATTTTGCTGTACTGAGTTAAAGGCTGTCAGTCGGCCATCTTTGGTCAAATTACAAAAGAAAATCTGTCCATGCTTGTCCGAGAAATGTATGTGGACATGTTTAATTAACAAAATGTCCACCAGTCGGCCATCTTGGATCTGATCTCAAAAAGAAATGCCCTGCATATGTAACCCATCATTCATTGTCTGTGCCAAATTTGAACAAGATGGGAAAATGCACGTCCAATAAATGGTTGAGGACGTGTTCAATATCGGGGTTTTTTTACAACTAAAATGGCAGCCAGTCAGCCATCTTTGATCACATCGCGAAACAAAATGGTGTGCATATGTATACCGTCATGTATTGTCATTGTGCCAAGTATGAACAAAATCGGTCAATACATCTCCAAGATATGGTTGCAGATGCACATACGAGACCAATTCCATAAGCCCCCTAAGTCCAACGGGGGGGGGGCTAATAATACTCTCTGATTTCATGCAATCTTTACCCATAATCAGCTCTAAAACACTAAGCCTGCTCATATCGTGAATTAGACTTGCATTTACTACTTTCATTCCCCTCGTTCATTTTTCTCCCTTAGCTCTTTATTCTACATGATCATCTCAAGTAATCTCGAGAATCTGCATACAAGAACCCTCATTTCTGCTACCCTTGTCTGCGTGTTCACCTGCATGTCAGGTGAGGCATAAAGGAAACCACAAATTCATGCTGTGCCAATGTGTTAAAAAAAAGGTGAGGTGGTTGCTGCAAGGTGCATTTACCCCAATAAGGTAGGGACTCTTCCCACAATTCAAAGCCTGTTCCAGTTCACGCAAAGTTTCTCCAAGTTGTTTGTACGACTTATCTGGCTGCGCAAGAAGGCTGCACACAGCAGGCTGCACACATCCAAAGAACAGACAACAATGATCGGCATTACAAGGTCCCTTTGGCAAAATAATTAAATAAATAAAAATGCAGGAACTGTGCATTCCTGGTTTTAAAGAGCCATCCATTATGTCGGTTACCGCCATGCAATCATTCATTTATAATCGGCTTCCACCACAAACATTTCCATCAAATGGATAGCGTACTGCTGGTGAAATATAATCAGGCATTTCCGGCACACAATAGCAAATCGCGTCTATAAACAAACCACAAGATCAAATTGACTCCAAACTCGTGAGGTTTGATGTACGAAAACATTTCATCATTACACATCATCAGGTCTGTGTGATGGAAAAGGTTCACGTTTGATTTCCCAAACATGTTGACATATGACATTTAACATTAACGTAGAGCATCTCTGAAATGCCCCAAAAACCTTATCAACTGCGAAGCAAAACAATCACAACAGGAGGATTCTAGGCCGCAGACACGATGACGATACAAAACAACAACAACAACAACAACAGGCATTTTAAGGCCATTTTCCCTGCTAGAGCGGGGGTTAGCCTTGCGGTCCCCATGACAATCTTCTCCATCTTGCCCTATTTTCTGCATCTCTCCTTGTTAACCCCCTTGCCCGCATTTCTTCTTCCACCATCTTTAGCCAAGTCTTTCTCGGTCTTCCCCGTCCTCTACTTCCTTCTACATTAATTTCCATCACTCTTCTCAACCAGTCACTTTCATCCTTCCTCAACACATGACCAAACCATCTCAACCTGTTCGTCTTCACAGCATCAATCACAGGCAATATTCCCATCATCTTTCGCAATTCATCATTTGTCTTCCTCTCTCTCAACGATACTCTGCACATCCATCGAACCATTCGCATTTCCACCCTTTCCAGCCTTCGTTGCTGCTCTACGTTTGTTACCCATGTCTCGCTCCCATAAATCATAACACTTCTCACACATGCAGCATACACCTTTCCCTTCAGCTTCAGCGACACTCTCCTCCTCATCAGCACGCCACTCAGTTCCTGAAACTTCTTCCATGCACATCTCACTCGAGCAACCGTTGCCGAGTCTGATCCACCTTCTCCATTCAGCATGTCTCCGAGGTAGCAAAATGTTTTCACACCTTCCAGCTTCACGCCGTCT
>NC_136272.1:78584851-78589851 GCF_964187855.1 Myxine glutinosa
TATCAATATCAATACATTTTATCAATACAATATCAATACAATACACAATACAATTTATCAAAATTGATAAAATCAATTATCAATACAATACAAGCCCTGGTGTTGGGCAAGCGGCTAGGGTGAGGGTTTAGGATCCTGGGTTCGAATCCCGGTCAATCGCTGAATTAACGCCAGGGGGTTGACTCAGCCTGTCATCCTTCCGAGGTCGGCAAATTGAGTACCAGTTCACTGGTAATTCCCTGTTTGTCGTAAAAAGGCGACAAAAAAAGGTTGGCGTCAGGAAGGGCATCCGGCCGTTAAAACATTGCTTCAAAAAGGGGACCAAAAACAACAACAACCACGGTCCCCGAAAAAGGCCAACCCCCGCTTGCGGGAAAAATGGCCTCTAAAGGTGGTTTTAATACAATCTCCCCTCAATCCCTTCAGTATTCGACGACGCATACGTGCTTGCTGTTCAGTGACGTGTGTGCATATATACACATTCATAACGAATAATAATACATAGAAGGCCAGCACAGTGTATGCTTCTCGTGCAAAATGTAGTTCAAGATTAACAATTTAACTAAAAATTATACTTAACATGTACCTTAGCATTCATTGCCTTTAGCACAGCACTGAGGTGGTTTGAAGTCGGTCTACTTCCACATTGTTTTTCCAAGATATCAGTTTTCTAAAGTCCCCATAGTGCAACCTTTTCTCGGACTGGTCTTCAGATACTCTTCCACAGCATTCATGGCTGTCATTATACTATACTAGGGCATGCCCGTACTATATATATATCTAAAATTATATCCCCCCCCCCCTCTATTTACATGAAATGGTTTGGTCCATTCGCAAAGCCAAAGCGAACGGCTTGCGAGTACGGTGACAATCCCCCCCCTCTATTTACATGAAATGGTTTGGTCCAAGCGAACGGCTTGCGAGTACGGTGACAATCCCCCCCCCCCCCCTCTATTTACATGAAATGGTTTGGTCCAAAGCGAACGGCTTGCGAGTACGGTGACAATCCCCCCCCCTCTATTTACATGAAATGGTTTGGTCCAAAGCGAACGGCTTGCGGAGTTTGGTAAAGAAATCGCCATAGCTCGGTAACTACTTCTCCGATTAATATGAAACCTTGAAAAGGCACATCCTCGGGTCCCCAGCAATATACCTGGCAAGTTTCAAGTATATCGGACCGGTAGTTGTCGAGAAACAGCGGTCGCATACACACAGACACACACACACACAGAGATTACTGGAATTATAGATAGATACATGTCTCCCATAAGTCTGGAACATCATGAAATGAAAGAATCATGAAAAAATCATTCTTAAACGAAATAAATCATGAATCACTTATTTTGCCCTGTGGTTCCAGACTGATAGGACACCCTGTATAATTGAAGAAGCGTGTCTGTTTGTGAGTGAGTGAATGGGTGGGTGAGTGGATAGATGGGTGAGTGGATAGATGGGTGAGTGGATAGGTGGGTGAGTGGATAGGTGGGTGAGTGGATAGGTGGGTGAGTGGATAGGTGGGTGAGTGGATAGGTGGGTGAGTGGATAGGTGGGTGAGTGGATAGTTGGGTGAGTGGATAGGTGGGTGAGTGGATAGGTGGGTGAGTGATAGGTGGGTGAGTGGGTGGATAGTGAGTGGGTGAGTTAGTGGGTCGATGAGTGGGCAGGTGGTTTGGGGTGTTTCGTTGACATCTATGCACTCCGGAACCGTGTCACATACAGGTCAGAAAGGACAGGAAAGAAGATCCAACTCGGGTACAGCTATAACCTACAATTAATAATATTACTCAATGGCATGTACCATGTACAGAATATGCACCTTACTGAAATATAATGCAAAAAGGTTGTCAATTACAACTTACGTGGGATCCTGCCTGGATCAAGAAAAGGCACAAAGTGCACAACGTCCTCGAAGATGAATTCAGAACAATTCAACTTTCAAAGGGTCACACAATTCTAAAATCTAATGTCCTACAACCAACTGATGAACAACTATCGGGGACGTCTCTTCGCGGAGGTTGTACCCTCACACCCTCCAACCTAAGGACTAAGTCCAACCCCCCCCCCTCCCCCCACCCCCCTCCGACCGCCCCAACCACCACGCCACCAATGCAAGTCGGGGGCCAATATTTCCCATTCCTCCCTGCTGTCCAGATTTGTCAGGGCAGCGCGGTCATGGTCAGAGTGCCTTTCAGTTGTTTCAGAATGCCTGTCAGTGCCGTAGTTTTAGTAATTTTGCTGTACTGAGTTAAAGGCTGTCAGTCGGCCATCTTTGGTCAAATTACAAAAGAAAATCTGTCCATGCTTGTCCGAGAAATGTATGTGGACATGTTTAATTAACAAAATGTCCACCAGTCGGCCATCTTGGATCTGATCTCAAAAAGAAATGCCCTGCATATGTAACCCATCATTCATTGTCTGTGCCAAATTTGAACAAGATGGAAAATGCACGTCCAATAAATGGTTGAGGACGTGTTCAATATCGGGGTTTTTTTACAACTAAAATGGCAGCCAGACAGCATCTTTGATCACATCGCGAAACAAAATGGTGTGCATATGTATACCGTCATGTATTGTCATTGTGCCAAGTATGAACAAAATCGGTCAATACATCTCCAAGATATGGTTGCAGATGCACATACGAGACCAATTCCATAAGCCCCCTAAGTCCAACGGGGGGGGGGGCTAATAATACTCTCTGATTTCATGCAATCTTTACCCATAATCAGCTCTAAAACACTGTAAGCCTGCTCATATCGTGAATTAGACTTGCATTTACTACTTTCATTCCCCTCGTTCATTTTTCTCCCTTAGCTCTTTATTCTACATGATCATCTCAAGTAATCTCGAGAATCTGCATACAAGAACCCTCATTTCTGCTACCCTTGTCTGCGTGTTCACCTGCATGTCAGGTGAGGCATAAAGGAAACCACAAATTCATGCTGTGCCAATGTGTTAAAAAAAAGGTGAGGTGGTTGCTGCAAGGTGCATTTACCCCAATAAGGTAGGGACTCTTCCCACAATTCAAAGCCTGTTCCAGTTCACGCAAAGTTTCTCCAAGTTGTTTGTACGACTTATCTGGCTGCGCAAGAAGGCTGCACACAGCAGGCTGCACACATCCAAAGAACAGACAACAATGATCGGCATTACAAGGTCCCTTTGGCAAAATAATTAAATAAAAAAAAATGCAGGAACTGTGCATTCCTGGTTTTAAAGAGCCATCCATTATGTCGGTTACCGCCATGCAATCATTCATTTATAATCGGCTTCCACCACAAACATTTCCATCAAATGGATAGCGTACTGCTGGTGAAATATAATCAGGCATTTCCGGCACACAATAGCAAATCGCGTCTATAAACAAACCACAAGATCAAATTGACTCCAAACTCGTGAGGTTTGATGTACGAAAACATTTCATCATTACACATCATCAGGTCTGTGTGATGGAAAAGGTTCACGTTTGATTTCCCAAACATGTTGACATATGACATTTAACATTAACGTAGAGCATCTCTGAAATGCCCCAAAAACCTTATCAACTGCGAAGCAAAACAATCACAACAGGAGGATTCTAGGCCGCAGACACGATGACGATACAAAACAACAACAACAACAACAACAGGCATTTTAAGGCCATTTTCCCTGCTAGAGCGGGGGTTAGCCTTGCGGTCCCCATGACAATCTTCTCCATCTTGCCCTATTTTCTGCATCTCTCCTTGTTAACCCCCTTGCCCGCATTTCTTCTTCGACCATCTTTAGCCAAGTCTTTCTCGGTCTTCCCCGTCCTCGACTTCCTTCTACATTCATTTCCATCACTCTTCTCAACCAGTCACTTTCATCCTTCCTCAACACATGACCAAACCATCTCAACCTGTTCGTCTTCACAGCATCAATCACAGGCAATATTCCCATCATCTTTCGCAATTCATCATTTGTCTTCCTCTCTCTCAACGATACTCCACACATCCACCGAACCATTCACATTTCCACCCTTTCCAGCCTTCGTTGCTGCTCTACGTTCATTACCCATGTCTCGCTCCCATAATCATAACACTTCTCACACATGCAGCATACACCTTTCCCTTCAGCTTCAACGACACTCCCCTCATCATCAGCACGCCACTCAGTTCCCGAAACTTCTTCCATGCACATCTCACTCTAGCAACCGTTGCCGAGTCTGATCCACCTTCTCCATTCAGCATGTCTCCGAGGTAGCAAAATGTTTTCACACCTTACAGCTTCACGCCGTCTCCAAGATCCAACTCAACATTTCCTCCATCTGCATCTCCCTCTGTGCACACCTTACATTTGAATGTAGCTGCCACACTGGTTAATGACCCTCTCAGACCACTACAATTTTGATGAACCCACTCAGCGCACATTGTACATTGAATGGAGTTCACTCCGACACCCTTCCTGCACACAGCACACGGCCACTTCCCAGTTCTTTCCACCTCACCACATGCTTTACCACTTGCCATCACCTTCGTCTTTCCGATATTCACCTTCAGACCTTTTGTCTCCATACATTCCTTCCACGTGTTCATCTTTTCCTTCAGTCCATCCATACTTTCTGCAATCAACACCAGATCACGTGCATACAACAACTCCCACGGTAAACCCTCCTTTACGTTCCGAGCCAGCACCTCCATCACAGCTACAAATAGTAGTGGACTTGGTACCGACCCCTGATGCACTCCCACCTGCACCTCAAACTCACCACTGTTCCCGTCCTTCGTCCTTACAGCTGTGCGCGCTCTTTTGTACATTGCCATCACTACTCTGATACTACGATGACGATAATAAAGGCAAATGCAACTGTCAGCATCAGTGACATGTCATAATCGAGGCAAACATGGAATCTGGAATGCTGCCGTACAAGAGTTTGTTAGAACATTCAAATTGACTCAATTAATTTTTGAGAAAAAATAAAATCAACATCCAAAATAGAATGTTTGAATCTGAATGAATCACATTAATCGGAACACTTTTAGATACCG
>NC_136272.1:78594851-78782351 GCF_964187855.1 Myxine glutinosa
AGTCGCGGACGTTCCGTCGAAGGCCGTGCCAGACGAAACGCGCCGACACCAGCTTCTGAGAAGCTTTCCGGCCCGGGTGAGAAAGGCCGTGGATGGAGGCGAAGATGCGGAGCTGCCAGGAAACGGGCACGATGGGGCGAGGCTGGCCCTGGGAGACGTCGCAGAGCAGGACGGTGCCCGCGAAGGGGATGTCGGCCAGGCGGAGGCCCGTGTCCGCCACCCGGAGGGCCTGCACCGAGGTGTCGGTGGTCTGGTCGGCCGCCATGAGCGCGAAGTCCACGCCGAGGTGGACCGCGTTCGCGCTGGCCCGAGAAAGACAGTCGGCCACAGCGTTGTCTTTGCCGGCGACGTGCCGGATGTCCGTGGTGAATTCCGACACGGCGGAGAGGTGGCGCTGCTGGCGGGCCGACCACGGCTCCGTGACTTTGGCCATTGCGTAGACCAACGGCTTGTGGTCGACGAAAGCCGTGAACGGGCGGCCCTCCAGGAGGTGTCGGAAATGGCGAACGGCCAGGAATAGACCGAGCAGCTCGCGGTCGAACGTGCTGTATTTTAACTCGTTCGGCCGGAGCTGCCGGCTGAAAAACGCGAGTGGCTGCCAAACCCCGTCCACCCATTGTTCATGGACGGCGCCCACCGCGTAGTTCGAGGCGTCCGTAGTGAGGGCGATGGGCGCGTTGAGCACCGGGTGAGCCAGCAGCGTTGCGTCGGCGAGGGCCCGTTTTGCGCTCGCGAAGGCCGCGTCCATGGCCGCGGACCAAACGATGTCATGCTTGGCCGGCTTGCCGCGGAGGGCCTCGTAAAGGGGCCACATGAGCTGAGCAGCGCGGGGCACGAATCGGTGATAAAAATTCACCATGCCGAGGAACTCTTGTAGGGCCTTGATGGAACGGGGACGCGGGAACGTGGTGATGGCCTCGACCTTGGTCGGCAGCGGCACGGCCCCGGTCTTGGTGATGCGGTGGCCCAAAAAGTCAACGGTCGTCGTGCCGAAGTGGCATTTGGCCGGGTTGACAATTAAGCCGTGCTCGCTGAGGCGACCGAACAGTGTTCGGAGGTGGAGGAGGTGCTCGGCGCGGGACGTGCTGGCGACGAGAATGTCGTCCAGATAGACGAAAAGAAATGGCAGGTCGCGCAGCACGCCGTCCATTAAGCACTGGAACGCCTGGGCCGCGTTCTTGAGGCCAAACGGCATCCTCAAAAATTCGAACAGGCCGAACGGCGTGATGACGGCCGTCTTCGGGACGTCGGCCGCCCGGACAGGTACCTGGTGGTATCCCCGGGAGCTGAAGGTCTCGGCGTTGACAAGGCGACGACGTTTGACGTCGACCAGCAGCCCGTGCGCGCAGAGGAAGTCGGCGCCCAGCAAAGCCATGGGGACGCAGGCGGTCACAAAGGTCCACTGAAAGCGCTGGCTGCCGAAGCAGAGGGTGACGTTGCGCGGGCCGAAAGTGCGTATGGCCGAGCCATTAGCAGCGACCAAAGAGGGGCCGCAAACGGCGTCCCGCCTGTCCTGCTCGGAGGCGGGTATGACGCTCAGTTGGGCGCCGGTGTCACAAAGGAAACGCCGCCCAGACGCTTTGTCCCGAATAAAAAGTAAGTTGCCCGAGTGGCCGGCGCTCATGGCTGGGAATGAACGCCGACCCGGCCGTTTCCCGACTTGCCGAAAGTGCACGGGGGTCGGCACGTCCGAGCCTTGTGTCCGAACCTGGCGTGGTAATAACACCACGCCTGGTCAGGTGGAGGCCCCGGCCGTCATGTCGGAAGCGGTCGGTGCGGCGTGGCGGCCGCCAGTTTCACCAGCAGTTCGGCCTCCAACCGCGCAGGGCGCTCGGGCGTCGCCTCGGACGGCGGCAGGCTCCAGGTAGCTGCGCCGATGTGTTGGCCCGCCGAGGAGATCTTATCGGCTTCCCTGGCGGGGGTGCGGGAATCCGTGATCAACGTGCCAGCCAGGGCGAGGCGTACCGGGTGAGGCAGCTGGCGAAGGAACAACTCGCGGAACAGAAAATCCGGAGAGTGCTCACCGAGCAACGAGAGCATATAGTCCATGCGCTCGGACGGGCGCGTGTCGCCGAGCTCGGGCAGGTCGAGCAGGCGCCGTGCGCGTGCCGCCGGTGAGAGGGCGAAAGCGTCGAGGAGGAGCGTCTTCAGCGCGTCATACTTGTCGGCAGCCGGCGGGTGCTCGAGGAGGCTCAGGGCGCGGGCCGCGGTGGCGGAACCGAGCGCTGCCACGACGTGGTGGAAGCGGGTGTCGTCCGCGGTGATGCCTCGCAGGGCGAACTGGGAGTCCGCCTGGGCGAACCAAACAGCCGCGTGAGCCTCCCAGAAGGTAGGCAGTTTAAGAGTCACTGCCGTGTCCATGTCGGTAGGTCACCAGTGAAGGAGCTGCGCTCCAACGCGAGTCGAAAGAAGTGACGCGACCAAAGACGGAATTCGTCCGAGTTGCTTTATTGAAACAAAACAGCTCAGGTATTCTGACCAAAAGCCCGTTTATCGGGCAGCAATATATATACACATTTATGTCGGGAAGTTTGCCCGGCAAAAGCTATACCGGGCATGCCCGGGTGTCAAGGGCAAGCCTTGGAAAGGCGAGTCTGGACCTGCCCGGGCGTGTTTGGCTGCGGCCTGGCAAGTCGAGGCTGGGCGTGCCCGGGCGCTCTGGACGAGCACTGGAAAGGCGAGAGCGGGCATGCCCGGACGCTCTGGGCGAGCCCTGGAAAGGCGATAGCGGGCATGCCCGGACGCTCTGGGCGAGCCCTGGAAAGGCGATAGCGGGCATGCCCGGGAAAGACGAGACCGGGCGTGCCCGGGAAAGACGAGACCGGGCGTGCCCGGGAACAGTGAGTCCGGGCATGCCCGGGAGAGGCGCGTCTGGCCGTGTTCTGGCCGGTGCAAGGCGATTGTGTGCATCCAGCGGTAACCGCTACAGCGGTGTAAAAGACGCTGCATCAAGGGCAGTGGACTTTGGACCAAAAAAAACTTCCAGAGCATTTAAAATATTTATTTTATTTCAATTGAATTATAAACTTGAACACTGGAGAACACAAATCGCCTTTTGACACTTTCAAAACACGTCCGTTTAGCAGTACTTTGACAAAATATCACGGCATTTTATGTCATCTCGACCAATCCAATTTCACACTCGCAGACACCGCGCCCATGTCCTTGATTCTCAAGACTGCATGGGATAAAGTATTCTATGAGCTCGTTAGGAAAGCATTCGAGGAGAATGCACCTTGTCTGGGACAAAGCAGTACTTGCAATTTGACAATTACACCCATACATGTTGGCAATCCTTTCCATCATCTTCATGTTGAATCCTGTGCTCATTGATCATGGAGTGAGAGAAGTATGATGCATAAGCAGGACGGGGAAGGGGAGGAAGGGAAGGAGAAAGTGATGTGAGATTAAATTGTGAAAGGCAGGTAAGATAAGTTAACATGTGATTGGTCACATTGTGCTGCATGGATAACATTACTCAGTGTTTTATCCTCCAGCGTCCGTGTGTGTCCGTGTGTATCCGTGTGTGTGTGTGTGTGTGTGTGTGTCATGCTTTATTCTAAAGCATTCCTGCTGTCATAGAAAAATAAAAATTGTACCATTGGAAAGCTGATAAACGATATACTCAGAACAAAAGAATGTCCCGTTTAATCCGACTGTTAATTTACAATTGGTCACTGGCTTTGACACCAATACAATTTTTTATTACGGACTCTAAGCTTCAAAAAGCTCCATATATCAAACAGGTTCAACTGGAGGCCCTCGCTGCCATTAGAATATTGAAATTGCATCTGATGTGGCTATATGCTCCCAGCTTGCTGGCTCGATGACAAAAGAGGCCATTTGCATTCTTTGGAAAAACGCCACGTTAAATCTTCTTTTTTGGACAAACGCCACGATAAAGCTAATTTAACATTGATATACACCTCAACACGCAACCCATTGATGGCAATCGTGGGGAAAACCCGCTCGGGGGAGAAAACCCCCTTGGGGAGGGGGGGCCACCCTCATCCGACCTTGTTCAGAATCCTGTGCGGGCACGGGCAACTTGCTAATAATTAAAATGACTGTTTTAACAGCCTGTCTTTCCGGGATTGAAGAAGAAGAAGACGATATTGTGGTATTTGGAGCTCAATGCAGCAGTCCTAATGGTAACATTTTTTTTATCATCCTACGACAGCAGGAACCCTTTAGAATAAAGCATGATGGACATAGGAGCACACAAGGTTATATATAATGCTGTTTACCAGCGGAGGGGAGGGGATAGGAGTGGGGGGGGTGGGGGGGGGGGGAGGGTTTAGGGGCTGTTCATGTTACACCTCCAAGCAATAATAAATATATATATATATATATATATGTGTGTGTGTGTAAACAGAAGGAGCACAATATCGTCACACATCTCAGATAACGTCACACACCACCAGGCGGCAGTTTACAACTTCACGAGGGTGAAACTTAAAATTGAGAGCTCAGACAAGACAATTGAGAGCTCAGATACCCACTTTGTTAACCTCGAAAAATATTTCATTTGGAGCTTAATTGCACCATGGAAGCAAAGTAAAACTACAACGACACTCGGTAGAGCGCATACCTCCGCCAGGCTGAACAGTTTGTTTTGTATCACAATGATAGGCCGGATCTGGATTCGGACATGAACCAAAATCTAATCGACTTGTTCTCGTCACCAAACCAACTCATTCACCAAGTTTAGTCATAAGTCGTCCATAACTTTTTAAAATATCATGTTATATATCGCTTTTCCCCGATCCCTCAAAGGTGAATAATCACTTAAAAATTAAATAATTCTCGTATCCGAATGCATATTCAGATCTTCACCAAAATCGAATCTATTTGTCGTCGTTAAACACACAACCTGTCCTACAAGGTTCGTCCGAATCCGTCCACAACTTTTTGAGATATCGTGCTATGTATCGTTTTTTGCCCAATCTCCCAATGGTGAAGAATCACTTAAACATTTCTAGTAGCCGGATCCGAATCCGGATCTTCACCAAAATCTAATCATTTCGTCCTTGTCATATACGCTACATCTCTGCCAAATTCCGTCTGAATCCGTCCACAACTTTTTGAGATATCTTGTTCACAGACAGACAAACAGACAGACAGACAGACAGACACGGGTGAAAACATAACCTCCATCCACCTTTGGTGGCGGAGGTAACTATCTTGATAATAAACAAATAATTTACTTTTGACAGAAGAAAATAAAATGAACGAAAAAAGTAAATAAATAAGCAACAAGCACTAACTATAATGTTATGGGCCAGCAGGGGGCAGTAAAGAACAGGGGGAAGTGCTAAAGTCAAAAGGGAAAGGAGGATTAAATGGATTTTCTTTTTTTTTTAATCAAAGGAATCACGACTGATAGGAGGATTCTAGGAGCAGGAGGACATGGGGAGGGAGATACGGAAAGGGCCAGATGTGAGAGAGGAGACACTTAGTAGCCAACACTGGATGAAGAACCACTGTCGTGTCGATGACCTGTAGACACTGGTAGCAGAGCAACGATGGCAGTGATGGCATACAAGGCACCGTGGTGGCAGTGGGGTCTCATACATACCAACAGAAAAGCTCCAAGGGCATCCATGGATGACCCCACTCAGGTCTGGCTTGACTATCAGTATCTTTCATCACAAGTAAATCCTTTAAATCGCCCTCACTTGCCACAATCAATCCACGGTTCTTGCTCAAATGAGGCCACCGGTCAATTGGCCGGCTCAAACAACAGCAAGTCCAAACCAACCATAGGGCGGGCGCTTCATGCAAATGCAGGTGCAAACTACAACAGCACTCGGTAGAGCGCATACCTCGGGCTGAACAGTTTACGTTTTGTATCCCACTGAAAGACCAGATCTACATCTGGACCTGAAAATAAATCGAATCGGCTTCATCTTTTCACCGAACCAACTCATCCACCAGGTTTTGTCAAAATCCATTCACAACCTTTCGAAATGTCATGTTATATATGGGTTTTGGCCCTATCTCTCAATGGTGAAAAATCACTTTTAGAAATAAAAAAAATCCTCGTAGTCGGATCCAGATCGTCACCAAAATCGAATAAATTCATCCTTGTCACACACACAACCTGTCCATCAAATTTAATCCGAATCCGTTCAAAACCTTTTGATATTTCCTACTCACAGACAGACAAAGAGGCAGACAGACAAACATGGGTGAAAACGTAGCCTTCGTCTGTCCACCTTTGGTGGCAGAAGTAATAAATGCCCATCTCCAGACCAACGATTGCTACAGGTGAAGAAAAGTTTGGAATAAATTAACAATGGCCTTGCAAAACAAAACAGCCATCTAAAACTTACACTAAATGGTTAAACAATGCTACATGAACATCCCTACTGGAATCATCATAACAAAATACACTATGTCCATGAACTCTGATTCGGATTTACCATGCACTTGGTCCCCTACTTATGCTCGAGACGCATTCCTAGAAACCCTTGCGTAATTCGGAAAAGCGTAAATCAAAAGCATTTTTCCCACATGAACAGTCATAAATTGAGGATGCGTTTCCGCGCGGTAATTTTTGGTCATCCCAACATAACCAAACAAAGTCGGTCGTGCCATCGCAAATCCCGACACTTCTCACCGAGTGCAAAGTTGAAAGATGGCAAAACCTTCCACCGACAATGACCCAACATCAAATTTTGAGCTAAACATTTCTTCTCCATTTTGACCCCTGAGACCCCAAAGGGGCATAAACCAGGGGTCAAATCCAAAAAAGGTTACATATTTCATGCATCTCCTCATGTTGATCGCATATACAGGGTTCCATTTTAAAATGTGCCCGTAATTGTATTTTCTAGTATTTGACCTTTTGACCCCGCCCCAGAGGGTGGGGCCAAAAAGGGCATTGCTCTTGCACCTTTTTGCCATGTGGTAATCATAACTACCAAGTTTGGTGAATTTCTGCACAACCGTTTGGAGGAGATAATGTGACAGACAGACAGACAGACAGACAGAGATTATTACGATATCATAAAAGGCGTGACGATAATAATACTAAAGATTTACGAGTCCTCTTGACGGGAGAGCGGAGCATAGACGTCGTGGTGCGGCTTGGCGAAATCACACCGCCTCAATAAAACGTATAAACCCGGAAATTACGAAGCGGAAATAGAAAAGTGTTCAGTACTCAAAGCGACAGTGCTGCTGAAGTGGCTCACCGAGCAAGGGTTATACTGGGTGGTTTGCCATTCTGCATTCCATTGCCTTCCCGGCAGTATTTAGTGCAGAAATTTGGTCATGGTGTCGGCGATAGCTCATCTACTCTTCACGAAGGATCTTTAACGTTCACCAACGAATGCTGGCAGATCAGATGCCCATCGAACGTCCATCGGCCACACACATTGATCAATCACCCTGACTGTGAAACACCGAGGTGACCAGAGGTGACCATTTGTAGCTGGGTCGGGATTCGAACCTGGATCATACCTCCATTTCTTGGGAAAACCACATTTCCAAGCTGGCCTCCAAAGCCAGTCGCCGACTGGGCATCCTCCGTCGTGCGAAGTCCTTCCTTGGCACACCTGAGCTCCTCACCACATACAAGGCTTTCATCCGCAGCTCAATTGAGTACTGCTCTTCCCTCTGGGCCGGTGCTCCTGCCTCACACCTAGCTCAGCTTCACGCTGTTGAAACCAAAGTTTTCAGAATCATTGGAATCTCCCGCGATGTAGTCAACGCCGAGGGCCTTTCACTCACTCACCGCAGGCAGGTTGGTGGTCTTTCTGTCTTCTACCGACTCCTCTCCGGCCTTGCTCCTCCAGCTCTCTCTGTGCTCTGTCCCCCAGATATTCCTTCAGGTCGCACAAGATCTGCCTGCAGCCCTCTTATGGTTAAACTGCCAAAATCTAGGCTCTCTGCTCACCTTCACTCTTTCATTCCCCTTTTCTCCCACCTCTGGAACAAACTCCCCCACTCCCTTCAATCCCACTCCTCCCTCCAGGTCTTTAAAACAGCTGTTCACCACCATCGCTTATCTTCCCCCATCCAAAACCTTGATCTTTTCTACCCCCACTAATTCACCCCAGATACTTTTTTTTGAAATTCCAACTTCTTTCCTGGAAGTCCTTGCAGTGTTCATATGTTTTATACCTCTCCCACCTCTCCCAAAGCCCTCCCCCTCCCACATTTCTCCCAATGTCCCTGCTCTCAAATGTTGTGTTTGTGTCCTTCCCCCTCTCTCCCCATCTTGTCTGCCGCTCCCCTTATTTTTTGTGTGTCAGTTTGACTTTTTGTGTGATTAATGTTAGCTCTTTCATGAGCCTCGATCTTGTATACAAAAAAAAAACAAAAAAAACTCCAATGACAGACAGTAAGGGCCTTGATATACTTTTACTTAAACTACGATGACAAATTAGCAGAAAATCGACATATGAGCAGCATTTATCGGGGATTTGAATGAGGATCTCAGCATCTCGACATCAGAACTCCATCCACATCAAGCTTTGTGCTGGTATCGTAATAGATAGGAGATTGCATCACAATGACAAAAGGAGGAAACAATACAAGATTCTATCAATGGCAGCTGCATTAGAAAATGTAAATAAGCAAGTTCTCCAACTAAATAAACAACTCTTTCAAATGATTATGGACTGTCTTCTAAAAATCAAAATACAAAACACAGATTGGTTTATACTGATACTCCTGTAACTTTGAATAACAAATCAGATACAGAAACCGTTATTGATAACCTTCGTCAACATCAATATAAATATTATGAACAGTTCTGTTGAGGGTAAGCTTTCCAAATTGGCAGATGACGTGAAGCTCTAGATTATAGGTTTATGATGATGTCGAGTCTCCTCGGGCCATGATGGCATTGCCTTTGTATGTGTGGTACACACGAGTAAGTGTGTGGTATCGACGGTGGGGGGGGGGGGGGGTCGCCACTAAGGGGGTCGCCACTCCACTTCGTCCCTCTGCTGGCCGTTGGGGATTTCATCCTCTTCCACCGTGCTGTTGCAGTCGACTGGACTCTCATCCACCTGATGTGCAGAGCCATCTGCCATTTAAACCACATGGCTGCAAACTGTTACCCTGGTAAGGGGGGGCTGATAGGTACTACACCTTGCCCACAGGTGATCTGGGGTTATGGTTAAAGGGGCATCCATCTCCCTGAGGTATCAGAAGACACCCGCATACCCAGTTTATATTACTAGTACATCCGCTCACGACGGGAGCGGCAGGAAGGGTAATTCCTCTTTGGGGTATACAGATTATAGAGTCGATCAATGGTCAGGTCTCAAGAATATTGGATGTGTTCATTTTCCAAGTTTCTTGTGGAGAGATCGTCAAGTGGTTTAAGCATTCAAGCAAGCCCTCCATTCAAAACCGTTAAGGAACGGCTGGCTTGGCAAGCACTAGCTCACAACTTGGTAAATGAGCACACCCCAAGCTTCCTCCCTTTCAGTTTCGTGTTAAACAGCAGGAAAAGTGGGTTTCATTGGTTGTTTTCAAAACAAAACCTCAATTGGTGGGTTTCAAAAGGCAGCTACGAAAAACGCCACTTTAGTGGCAGGAAGGGTCATGTTATTTAGCCAACCCTTGTGGGGTACATAGATTACAGTAGATCTTTGCTCAGTTCTGTCAGTAAAACGTACCTCACGGATGTCGGGATTCCCCCAAATTTCTTTGTTTAATTTCATAGACAGCATTAGTGACTGTTTAAAAAGCTAATAATATGTGTTTGTGGTTTATAATATTTTTACTTGTGGTAGAGGCCATTGCGCCATGATAAGCTATTTCTAAACGTTGACACGGCGTTTGTTCAAGGAAGAAAAACCCCTTGGGGATGTGGGACATTATTAGTATTCATAGTCTTGTAATAACGTTAATATTATGTTATTATCCTTCGTTTTGTTGTTAGAACGGCCTTAGAAAAACGCCACGATAAAGCGAATTTAACATTGATATACACCTCAACACGCAACCCCCTTGGAAGCAATGGCGGAGAAAACCCATTTGGGGTAGAAAACGCCCTTGGGTGGAGGGAAAATGAATGCGCTACAACCTTCATTGTGTAACCCTTAGTCATCCTGTCAAGTTTGGTTGAGATTGGATAAGTAACGACAGGATGTATCGCAGTCAAAAATCGTCAGACAGATGCCAATTTGCATATTTTAGTATGATCGGATATATAGGTTTATATTATAGGATTATAGGTTCATGTGAAGCTTGAGATTATAGGTTTATATTATAGATAGATTATGGGTAGATAGTATTCATTCTATAGAATTGTAGATTTCTATTATAGGATTATAGGTTAATGTGAAGCTCACTCCGGTTATATTATAGGTAGATTATAGGTTATATTATAGATAGATTGTAGGTAGATTATAGGTAGATGATAGGTAGATTGTAGGCAGTTTGTCGGTAGCATTCATTCTATAGAATTGTAGGTTTCTATTATAGGATTATAGGTTAATGTGAAGCTCTAGATTATAGGTTATATTATAGATAGATTGTAGGTAGCTTATATGTAGCTGTAGGTAGATTATAGGTAGATTGTAGGTAGCATTCATTCTATAGAATTGTAGGTTTCTATTATAGGATTATAGGTTAATGTGAAGCTCTATATCATAGGTTATATTATAGATAGATTGTAGGTAGCTTATATGTAGCTGTAGGTAGATTATAGGTAGATTGTAGGTAGCATTCATTCTATAGAATTGTAGGTTTCTATTATAGGATTATAGGTTAATGTGAAGCTCTATATTATAGGTTATATTATAGGTAGATTCTCGGTTATATTATAGATAGGTTGTAGGTTGATTATAGGTAGATCGTAGGTTGTATTCATTCTATAGAATTGTAGGTTTCTAATATAGGATTATAGGTTAATGTGAAGCTCTAGGTTATAGGTTATATTATAGATAGATTGTAGGTAGCTTATATGTAGCTGTAGGTAGATTATAGGTAGATTGTAGGTAGCATTCATTCTATAGAATTGTAGGTTTCTATTATAGGATTATAGGTTAATGTGAAGCTCTAGATCTGGGGTTCTTAACCTGGGGTATCCATACCCCTTGGGGGTATGGGGACCAAACTCTGGGGGTATGGGACTCGTAATAAATTATAATAATAAATCCCAAAAATCCCCCAAAAATAGGCAATTAAAGTAAAAACACCTCTCAGAAGGCACCACAGAGCACCAAGAAATCAAAAAAAATTCTAGGGGGACATGCCTCCAGTCCCCCCAAACGATGCGCACCTTCGTTACACCTTGGTCAGTCTACAGTCTGGCGAAGGGGGTATGGGGACATCGTGGGCAATCCGTTGGGGGTCTTGACAGGGAAAAAGGTTAAGAACCCCTGCAGTCTCGATTATAGGTTATATTTTTGGTAGAATTTCGGTTATATTATAGATAGATTGTAGGTAGATTATAGGTAGATCGTCGGTTGTATTCATTCTATAGAATTGTAGGTTTCTATTATAGGTTAATGTGAAGCTCTAGAATCTAGATTATAGGTTATATTATAGATAGATTGTAGGTAGATTATCGATAAGGTAGTATTATAGGTAGATTACATATTGGTAGATTTATTCACTCTATAGGATTATAGGTTTTTTTCATAGGATTATAGGTTTAATAGTGTGAAGGTCAATATTATAGGTAATAGTATAGGTCGATTATACTATATAGGTAGATTATAGGTTTATTGTAGGTCGTATTATAGAATATAGGTAGTATGATAGATAATATTCATTCTATAGGATTATAGGTTTATATTATATTTATAGGATTACAGGTCAATGTGAAGCTCCAGATATTTGGTACTGGTTGAGGTACTAATGTACTGTACTGTATACACTGTATGCTCCCTACTAAGTGAGTGTCGTTCGAGTTTTACACGTATCGTGTCACGTGGGATTAGTTAGTTAGTTAGTTAACATTGTTCGACACGAGGGTCCCCACTTACCGCAATGAGCCGGCGGTAGCACCTCGGGTCGGGAACCCCACAACACGGCGGCCGAAAGTACTTTGATCCCCGTGGGCTCTCCGGGCACCAAGTGTAACCGCATAGCTACCTGCGACAAGCAGGAAAACTTCGAATTAGTAATGAAGGGCAGGGACCGAGAATCAAAATTTAAAACCTCAGGTGAACAAAATGACAACGGGAGACACAGGTAATCAACCCCCCCAAACACCTCGGAACACACGCAAAACTCCACCTACCGGATGCGAATGCTCTCCAGCTTCGCGCGAAATACAAATGCCCTCAGAGCTACTTTTGATGGTTATAAACAGCGAAAACGTACAACTATGCGCCTCAGAGGCATTTGTTATTCACATAACTGTTTACGACTGGAAACGTGCATGATGAAAGTTTGCATCATACACTTACATGCAGCAACTCGACTTCGCGCTCCCCGTTCAATTCATTCATTCAGCGTACAGTTCATGTACAAATCAGATGGCTGCGTTACAAAGCTTGTCCGCCATCACCCGAGTGATTGACGGAATGAATGAAAAATGTGTGATCTGATGAGTAATGAATGAGTGCATCCCGAAACACTTCAGTCATATTTTTCGCTTGAACCAAACACGATTTCGACGAAACTTCACCACAACCTTCATCACCCGTGATGTACTAAAGTTCAAGGCATAAAAAAATCAGGGTCTGAAGAGATCTGCAGGGGATTTGAGTGACGGTTGCTTCTGCCTTCTGATCCATACACGTTAACGTGTGACGTCATGTACTCTATGACGTCATTTACTCTACTATAAATCTCACTTATGAAAGGAAATTCCACTGTTTCTCCTCCTTTTCTCCCCCACAAGCAAGCGCAGCTTTTCTGCATCTTTCAAGTACTTCAGATGCAATTTTGCCCGGAACGATGATGGCGGACAAGCTTTGTAATCTGGCCATGATTTAATCTAAACCCCGCCCTCTCGTGGTTGAAATGTAAATCCATTATTTGCATGGAGTCTTCTATATATATGTAAAAGAAAGTTTTTGTTTGTTTGTTTGTCTGCACGCTCATCTCCTGAACGGTGAAAGATAGGAGGAAACTTCTGAAACAAAAAATGTCGGGACAGGCCCTGGGAAGGTTATAGGCTAGTTGGTGAGGCTGGGCGAGGCTGCCTCGGCCGGGCTGGGCCCATTTCGCAATGAAAAGCTGAGCTGAATTATAATAGTCAATCTTCTACGGCCGCGAGTAAAAGCTGAATTATAGTCGTAAATTCATTCAAAAATAACCCGGGCAACGCATGCGTGCTTGTCTATAACTATGTCGAGTGTGCATGCACACGTGTCTATAACTATGAGGTACAGTGCATTCAGAAAGTATTCAGACCCCTTCACTTTTTTCACATTTTATGTTGCAGCCTTATGCTGAAATTGTTTAAATTCATCTTTTCCCTCATCAATCTACACTCAATATCCCATAATGACAAAGAGAAAACAGGATTTTAGAAAGTTTTGCAGATTCATTAAAAAGAAAAAAATGAAATATCACATTGACATAAGTATTCATACCCTTTGCTATGACACTTGAAATTTAGCTCAGGTGCCTCCCATTTCTCTTGATCATCTTTGACATGTTTCTACACCTTGATTGGAGTCCACCTGTGGTAAATTCAATTGATTGGACTTGATTTGGAAAGGCACACACCTGTCTATATAAGGTCTCACAGCTGACAATGCATATCAGAGCAAAAACCAAGCCATGAGGTCGAAGGAACTGCCTGCAGAGCTCAGAGACAGGATTGTGTCGAGGCACAGATCTGGGGAAGCCTACAAAAAAATCTCTGCTGCATTGAAGGTTCCGAAGAGCACAGTGGCCTCCATAATTCTTAAATGGAAGAAGTTTGGAACAACCAGGACTCTTCCTAGAGCTGGCCGCCCGGCAAACTGAGCAATCGGGGGAGAAGGGCCTTGGTAAGAGAGGTGACCAAGAACCCGATGGTCACTCTGGCTGAGCTCCAGAGATCCTGTGTGGAGATGGGAGAAACTTCCAGAAGGACAACCATCACTGCAACACTCCACCGATCTGGGCTTTATGGCAGAGTGGTCAGGCGGAAGCCTTTCCTCAGTGAAAGACACATGAAAGCCCGCTTGGAGTTTGCAAAAAGCACCGAAAGGAATCTCAGACTGTGAGAAACAAGATTCTGTGGTCTGATGAAACCAAGATTGAACTGTTTGGCTTCCGTTTAGAAGGGGTCTGAATACTTTCTGAATGCACTGTATGCATCATGCTGTATTTGCCAGATCAATCGTTGGGGAAGACCCAGTGTGATGGTATGGGCCGGCATTTCCACCCGTTTCAGGACACCTTTGGTCATCGTCGAAGGCAATCTCACTAGTCAGCGTTATGTCAATGAAGTTTTGAGACCTCGTCTGCTGCCATTTTTCCAGGGTCATCCTGACATCGCAGTTTTCCAGCAGGACAACGCTCAACCCCATGCTGCTCGCCTGACCACCAACTTCCTCCAGGAACAGGGTGTTGAAATGATGCCTTGGATGCCTTATTCTCCTGACCTCAATCCGATTGAGCATTTTTGGGATGAGCTTGGTCGACGTCTTGCATGGAGGAGATCAATGGCTGTAAATCGGCAAATGCTCATTCAAGGCTTGCAGGAGGAGTGGGACAGTCCTCCCTAGGACCGCATCAGACGCCTGGTACAGAGTATGCGTCGGAGGTGTACAGCCTGCATCACAGCTCAGGAAGGACTTTATTATTATTATTTTTTTTTTGTATGCAGCATCAAGGCTCGTGAAAGAGCTAACATTTATCACACAAAAAAAATCAAACAGACACACAAAGTATATAAAAAGAGGGAGCGGTAGACAATATGGGAAGAGAAGGGGAAGCACACAAACACAACATTTGAGAGCAGGGACATCGGGAGATCTGTGGGAGGGAGAGGGCTTGGGGGGAGGAGGCGTGGGAAGGGGGGGGTGGGTGGGAGAAGTATAAAACACAAGGACACCAAGGACTTCCAGGAAAGAAGTTGGTATTTCAAAAAAGTGGATCTGGGGTTAAATTAGCGGGGGTAGAAAAGATCAAGGTTTTGGATAGGGGAAGATAAGAGATGGTGGTGAACAGCTGTTTTAAAGACCTGGAGGGAGGAGTGGGATTGAAGAGAGTGAGGGAGTTTGTTCTAGAGGCGGGAGAGCAGAGAAATGAAGGAGTGAAGGTGAGCAGAGTCTTGATCTTGGCAGTTTAACCATAAGAGGGTCGCAGGCAGATCTTGTGGGACCTGTAGGAATATTAGGGGGACGGAGCCCAGAGAGAGCTGGGGGAGCAAGGCCGGAGAGGAGTCGATAAAAGACAGGAAGTCCACCAACCTGCCTGCGGTGAGTGAGTGAGAGGCCTTCGGAGTTAGCTTCACCGCGGGAGATTCAAATGATTCTGAAAGCTTTGGTTTCAACAGCGTGAAGACGAGCTAGGTGTGAGGCAGGATCACCGGCCCAGAGGGAGGAACAGTATTCCATTGGGCTGCGGATGAAAGCCTTATATGTGGTGAGGAGCTCAGGTGTGCCAAGGAAGGACTTCGCACGACGGAGGACACACGCGATATTGAGGACTGCTGTCATTCTGTCCTTGACTGTTAGGAGTGTTGTGTCCATTCCTGTCATTTTGTCTTGACTGTATTTAGGTGCGTGCCTTTTTTTTTTTTTTTTTTTTGCATACTGAATCGAGGCTCGTGAAAGAGCTGACATTTACTTCACAAACAAATCAACCAGACAAACAAAATATATAAAAAGAGGGAGCGGAAGACAAGAGAATGGGAAGCACACAAACACTTGAGAGCACACAACATTTAAGAGCAAGGAGATGTGTGGGAGGGAGAGGGCTTGGGGGAGGAGGCGTGGGAAGGGGGGGGGGGTGGGAGAGTATAAAACACAAGGACACCAAGGACTTCCAGGACAGAAGTTGGTATTTCAAAAAGTGGAATTGGGGTGAAATTATCGGGGATAGAAAAGATCAAGGTTTTGGATGGGGGAAGATAAGAGATGGTGGTGAACAGCTGTTTTAAAGACCTGGAGGGTGGAGTGGGATTGAAGAGAGTGAGGGAGTTTGTTCCAGAGGCGAGAGAGAAGAGGAATGAAGGAGTGAAGGTGAGTAGAGAGTCTTGATTTTGGCAGTTTAACCATGAGAGGGTTGCAGATCTTGTGCGACCTGTAGGAATATTTGGGGGACAGAGCCCAGAGAGAGCTGGGGGGGGGGGGGCAAGGCCAGAGAGGAGTCGGTAGAAGACGGAAAGACCACCAACCTGCCTGCGGTGAGTGAGTGAGAGGCCCTTGGAGTTAGCTTCATCGCGGGAGATTCCAATGATTCTGAATGATTTGCTTTCAACAGCGTGAAGCCGAGCTAGGTGTGAGGCAGGAGCACCAGCCCAGAGGGGAGAGCAGTATTCCATTGAGCTGCGGATTTCTCAGTACAAGGACCTGCCTTGTACGTGGTGAGGAGCTCAGGTGTGCCAAGGAAGGACTTCGCACGACGGAGGATGCCCAGTCGGCGACTGGCTTTGGAGGCCAGATTTGAAATGTGGTTTTCCCAGGAAAGATCATGGCAGATAGTGAGACCCAAAAGTTTGAGTGAGACCCACACACTTTGTGTTGCAGTGCTGTGACTTTTGTTGCACCACCCTTTGTGATGTTCATGCTTTTTGTTTTTTTTGTGATTGAGGCAACCTCTTGTTTATTAACATGTGTTTAGTAAAGATACCTGAACTTTACCTCTATTTCAAATATTTTTCATTTTTGCGTGGAGGATTTCAATGAGTGTCCTTCTAAAGATTTGATAAGTTTATTTTGATGTTAAGTTAATCTTACTATAATTCACCAAATGTCCGTCCGTCCGTTCGAAGGTACCGCAAAAACGGCTCAACAGAGGTTGATCGCAACGATATTTTGGGTAATGCTGGGACCCCACGGAGTAAAATAGGCTGTTGAAGGAACTGCGCTCCAACGCGAGTCGAAAGAATTGACGCGACCAAAGACGGAATTCGTCCGAGTTGCTTTATTGAAACAAAACAGCTCAGGTATTCTGACAAGCCCGTTTTTCGGGCAACAATATATATACACATTTATGTCGGGAAGTTTGCCCGGCAAAAGCTATACCGGGCATGCCCGGGTATCAAGGGCGAGCCTTGGAAAGGCGAGTCTGGACCTGCCCGGGCGTGTTTGGCTGCGGCCTGGCAAGTCGAGGCTGGGCGTGCCCGGGCGCTCTGGGCGAGCACTGGAAAGGCGATAGCGGGCATGCCCGGACGCTCTGGGCGAGCCCTGGAAAGGCGATAGCGGGCATGCCCGGACGCTCTGGGCGAGCCCTGGAAAGGCGATAGCGGGCATGCCCGGACGCTCTGGGCGAGCCCTGGAAAGGCGATAGCGGGCATGCCCGGACGCTCTGGGCGAGCCCTGGAAAGGCGAGAGCGGGCATGCCCGGGAAAGACGAGACCGGGCGTGCCCGGGAGGTTCGGGCGTGCCCGGGAACAGTGAGTCCGGGCATGCCCGGGAGAGGCGCGTCTGGCCGTGTTCTGGCCGGTGCAAGGCGATTATGTACATCCAGCGGTAACCGCTACACTGTATTGTTTTTCCAATTTTCCCAAGTTTTCTAATTTTCCAATTTTCCAGTTTTTCCAAACACGATGGAATAATATTTACCGATATGAGCAGTGATGTGGCTTTTGTTGAAATTCTACAAATAGTGTTTATTCTACGTACCAGGAGAGAGTAGATCAACTCCTGACGAACTCTCCCTATATAAACTTGCGGCTCCGTAGTAACATGGGAGCGTGTGCAAAGCGACTGAGAAACAGGTGTAGCGGCCGCTTCCGTGTTACAGATTCGGCACGCACTCTTCACACATAAACGTGCGACTGAGAAAGATGTGTGGCGGCCGCTTCCGTTTTGCAGAATTCAATCTTTTTTCAAAATGGGCGCCATGTACTGTTTAGATTTTGATGATTTGCGTGTGATATGATTCAACGGATGTTTATATGAATCGTTAAAAATAAAATAATAATAATAAAAAGCCTTCAATTTCTGATATTTTGCCTTTTCATTTGGGCTTCCCAATTGAAGCCCCGCCCTTAGGGCGGGTACCGTTGCGAGTCTAAGGAAATTAGACACAACACTGCAGGAGGAGGCCATTTGGCCCATCAGGCCTGCGTCATATTAGTGCCAGATTAAACAAGCCAACAATTTGTTTGATTCTTGATATTCAACCGCGCTATGAGTGCGAGCATCAAATTTGATTCGTCAAGATGGTGTAAAATAGTGTCTTATCTTGCCTAAGTACTACTAAACTTGAAGATTTTAGAAGTGCCAACAAGGTGCTTTGTGTTCTGCAGTGTTCAAGTATATAATTCAATTGATATAAAATAAAAGTTTTAAAGGCTGTAGAAAAAAAAACGATTTTTTCCCCAAAGTTTACTGCCATTAATACACAGTTATTTACACCACCTTATTTAACACGTTACCTTAGTTATTTGTCCCTGTTGTTTGTGTCCTTTATGACGTCTTTAAAAACAATATATTTTTTGTTTGGCATGGTTTTAAATTTTGTTTGATTGTCAGATAGACAGAGTAAACAATTTGCTTAACCCCATTTTGGCTACGTGCGCGGTGTAAAAATGGTAAATACGTGCTGCTTCCTCGTGTGATGCTCAGCATTTAAAGGATAGAGGATGGATGAACCCTATATGGTTTGGTAGTTCATAGGGATGGGGGAGGGAGGAGTGGGAAAGGTTACTCCCTCGAAATGCACGACTATGTAAAATAAAGAGACTGCCCCAAGATGGCGATGTCAGTACCCTCTGTTCTGGGAAGTTACTTCACCACAAGGTCACCTACTGAGTTTATCTGAAGTCAAATCCTGTGTTTTCGAGAATTTATATGTGCAGGTGTTATTTGTAGTTTCACCTCTTCCATGAGCCTGAGCAACTGTATAAAAATGATGTAATTAAATAAAAAGCAGTAGACAATGCACCTACAGACAGCAATCATTTGTATTTTTCTGCTCCACTTTATTTTTATGGCAGGGGGGGGGGGGGGAGGGAAGGTGGCAGTTGTACTAGAAAACAAAATAAACGTAGAGAGGAATGAAGGAATTTAATTAATCGACACCAAGAAAATAGGGGAGAAAGCATGGCACGGGAAGGATGGGAAACATGCAAGGACTAGGCCACACATTATGCCTACCTGTACCTGCCTTTTGTGTCCTACAACCCCACATATTACATCTACCTGCCTGATGTGTCCTGCAGCCTCATACATTACATCTACCTGTCCTATAGATCCTACAACCCCATACATTACATCTACATTTCCTATGTGTCCTACAACCCCATACATTAAATATACCTGCCTCACAACCCCCATACATTACATATACCTTCCCTAGGTGGCTTGCTTGCCCTTCCATGACATTTACCTGCCTTGTCGATTTCCTTCAGATTTTCCTTTTCAACACCTTAACTCCCCCCACTTTCACTCACCTTTGTGACAAACTGTTGCCCATTTTAGCAAATATTCTTCAAGTTAAAAAAGTAATTTCTATTTTTGAACTCATCGATCTTATTCTCTTTTCTTATATGTACATGTAATTCCATATTTATTTTTTTTCCAAAAAGAAATTATTCCCTCTCCTTTCCGGATTCCTCACAGGGCAGGCCTCCCTCTGCTGGCGGCCAATTATCCGGGTTGAAAATAATTTTCTCGCCCGACTTTCTGACCTTTATTGCTTTCTGCTCAAAAATAATCTCAAACATGTTAAAATCGGTCTTAATAAGTCGGAAGATCTTTGCAAGACAATCTACAGAAACCAACAAGAAAAAGAGATAGTCTTGTTGATGATGCAAAAGGTATAACACCAGACTTGAAAAGACATTTCAGTCTTGATGTATGGATATTTAAAAAATATTCAATACTGATATATTTTGCCAATTTGATGTTTAAAACTAAAACCAAATTCAGGACTTCATTTTTTTAGCTCATCTGGACTTTAATCTTATTGCGAACGAGCAGTGTCCGTGGGTAAGTCAGTGATTGACTGTCAATACTTCAGTCATTATCGCTTGAACCAAACACGTTTTTGATGAAACCTGGCCACAAGCTTCATATATGATGCCTAACGGAGGTGTATTGACCGAATCAAAATCTGCGCTCCTTAACGGGTTGAAATCAGGCCTAAAACGCTAAAAATAATTCCTGCCCTGAACTACACGGGGCGTTGCATTAGCAGCACAGCAATGTCCTCTGCCAAAAACATGACCTGTAACCTGTAAAAAACATGACCTGTAAAAATGGAAAAACATGACCAGTAACCTATAAAAACATGACCTGTAACCTATAAAAATATGACCTGTAAATACATAAAAACATGACCTGTAACCTGTAAAAACATGACCTGTAACCTGTAAAAATATGACCTGTAACCTGTAAAAATATGACCTGTAAATATGTAAAAACATGACCTGTAACCTGTAAAAACGACCTGTAACCTGTAAAAATATGACCTGTAACCTGTAAAAATATGACCTGTAAATACATAAAAACATAACCTGTAACCTGTAAAAACATGACCAGTAACCTATAAAAACATGGCCATAACCTGTAAAACCATGACCTGTAAATATGTAAAAACATGACCAGCAAACATGGAAAAACATGACCTGTAACCTGTAAAAATATGACCTGTAAATACATAAAAATATGACCTGTAAATACATAAAAACATAACCTGTAAAAACATGACCAGTAACCTATAAAAACATGGCCATAACCTGTAAAACCATGACCTGTAAATACATAAAACCATGACCTGTAACCTGTAAAAACATGACCTGTAACCTGTAAAAATATGACCTGTAACCTGTATAACCATGACCTGTAAATACGTAAAAACATGAACTGTAACCTGTAAAAACATGACCAGTAACCGATAAAAACATGGCCGCAACCTGTAAAACCATGACTGTAACCTGTAAAAACATGACCTGTGAACATGTAAAAACATGACCTATAAACATGTAAAAATATGACTAACCTGTAAAAACATGACCTGTAACCTGTATAACATTACCTGTAAACATGTAAAAACATGACCTGTAACATGTAAAAACATGACTGCAACCTGTAAAAACATGGCCGTAACCTGTAAAACTACGATTTGTAACCTGTATAACATTACCTGTAAACATGGAAAAACATGACCTGTAACATGTAAAAACATGACCTGTAACCTGTAAAAACATGACCTGTAACCTGTATAACATTACCTGTAAACATGTAAAAACATGACCTGCAACATGTAATATGTAAAATTAATATGTAAAAACATGACTGCAACCTGTAAAAACATGGCCATAACCTGTAAAACCATGATCTGTAACCTGTATAACATTACCTGTAAACATGGAAAAACATGACCTGTAAACATGTAAAAACATGACCTGTAACCTGTAAAAACATGACCTGTAAATATGTATTGCTGTAATCAGAATCGAGAGGGCTTCCATTCAAGCAATCACGTGACCAAATTCTGCGCATGAACGAAATTTCGATATTTTATTAAGTCATTGACTGTTGCTCCTGATCGAGGTGAGCTTCAGTACCCGTGGTCCTATATATATATATAAATACAGTCACGTGAAAAAGTAAGTACACCCCATGTAAAGTTTTGACTTTTTCAACATATTTCAGCATACAGCTATTTGATCTTCATTTCAACAATATTGATAGATAAAGGTGATATAATATAACAAATATCATGAAACATTTACACTTTATAGTCCATTGTATAATTTAAATAAACATAAATGCAAATTCGCAAGTGGAAAAAGTAAGTACACCCCTGGCTCTAATAGGTGGTATTGCCCCCTTTGGCAGAAACAACCTCAAGTAGGCGTTTCTTATACCTGTCTACCAGTCTCTGACATCGACTGGGAGAAATTTTGCCCACTCCTCCATGCAGAATTATTTCAGCTGTGCGATGTTTGAGGGGTTTCTTGCACGCACAGCTCGTTTCAAATCCCCCCACAACATCTCGATGGGATTTAGATCCGGGCTTTGACTTGGCCATTCCAGAACCCTCCATTTCTTTCTTTTCAGCCATTCCTTGGTGGATTTACGGGTATGTTTAGGGCCATTGTCATGTTGCAAGGTCCACCTTCGGTTGAGCTTTAACTTTCCAACAGATGGCCTCACATTATCCTCAAGCACCCTCTGGTACAATGAAGAATTCATAGTGGATTCTATGATGGAGAGCTGCCCAGGCCCTGATGCAGCAAAGCTGCCCCAAACCATAATATTTCCACCACCATGCTTTACAGTTGGTATCAGGTTCTTGTGGTCAAATGCTGTCTTTGGTTTTCGCCAAACATGTCTTCTGGTACTGTGGCCAAATATCTCTACCCTTGACTCATCTGTCCAGAGCACATTGTTCCAGAAGTGCTGGTCTTTGCCTCGGTGTTCATTGGCAAACTTTAGTCTTGCCCTGATGTTCTTTCTGGACAGCAAAGGTTTCTTCCTGGCACACCTCCCATGTAGATCAAATTTGTGCAGCCTCTTTCTAATGGTAGACTCGTGCACTTTGACATCAACAGTGGCAAGAGCTACCTGTAGGTCCCGTGATGACATTCTGGGATTCTTGGAGACTTCTTTCAGCATCTTGCGGTCTGCTCTCGGGCTGAACTTGCAGGGGCGGCCTGGCCTGAACAAGTTGGCAGTTGTTTGGAATCTTCTCCACTTGTAGATGATCTTCCGGACAGTCGAATGATTGATTTCAAATAATTGTTTGGAGATCTTTATAAATCCCTTCCCAGACTCGTAGCCATCTATAACCTTCTTTCTGAAGGCCTCAGAGAGCTCTTTTGATCTGGGCATGGTGACGCCGCACACTTAAACAACAAAGAGCAAACCAAACTAAATGTCTGAGGTTTAAATAAGACAGGTTCCTCCAAGATCCTCTCTGATGATGTTCTAATCATTTGCACCTGAGCTTGTGCACCTGATTCTAATTTTAGGTATTTGAAGTTGTGATAAATGTAGGGGTGTACTTACTTTTTCCACTTGCGAAATTTGCATTTATGTTTATTTAAATTATACAATGGACTACAAAATGTAAATGTTTCATGATATTTGTTATATTATATCACCTTTATCTATCAATATTGTTGAAATGAAGATCAAATAGCTGTGTTGAAATATGTTGAAAAAATCAAAACTTTACATGGGGTGTACTTACTTTTTCATGTCACTGTATCTAATATATATATATATATACATGAGAGTGCTATTGAGGCAGACATCTTGCACAAAGATCATATATGTTTTGTTTTTTAATGCATGCTCTAACCATCATACACACCAAATGCCGAGAGGGAGGATCTTTTGAAGTTTGTGGCATTGCCTCGATACGAGGTGTATGTATGTGTGTGCACTCACCTCTGAGATATTTAGCCTGTGATGTACTATCGACCCTGGGAGGATGTTGCCGTAAGCTGGAAGACCTGTCTGCCAACATTGGTCATTGGTGGACATTTAAGGTCCCTTCATGTCTTTCGTGAAGAGTAGGCAGGTTATCGCCGGTACCCTGAACAAATTACAAATTGCTGCCACTTTCAGTCAAATGTCAGGCCTGGGCAGCCGGTTCGTGAAAGACTTGGGTCCAAAAGTTGCCCTGCTGACAGGGAACTCACATTACATGGTGTGAATAATTGGGAGTGTAAAATAAATAGTAGGACAGGATCTTAAAAACAAAATGGAAATATTTCATGTGTTGCTTCCACAATTAGACAGCCTGGGATTTGTTTTATATTCAAAAATTAGGCCTATTTCAAACGCTCACAGCCAGGTGTGCTACGTGAGAGTTACACGTCTGTCCGCATTCCCAACGTGCAGAGGTAAGTGAAAGAGGTGTTGGCGCAGGAGCAAAGGCATCCGAGTTTCTTTTTCCCTTGGCCATGGCGCTCTACAGGCAGAAATAGCTCACCGGAAATTGCGTACAGGAAATGGCTCAACAAGATGAACCGAGGATGCTAAAGTGATAACCGGACTGTAAACAAACCAAGCGAAATCAAATTAACCGACTATGAAAGCAAAGGAAAAACGGTACCGTTACATTATACTGTCCCCTCTAGTGGGTTAATCAAAGGGAAAGTAAAAAACAAAATAGATATGAGTGCAGCATCATTTATTTGTTGATGACGTCGGGAAAGGTGATATCAGACGTTGAGGAAATTCGTCTCCACGGACGAATTGGCATAGGCCTACCATAAACTAGCTCCGCTCTGGAGCAACCAAGGTTGTCCTCTCGGTCTAGATCAGTGCGTGCACCAAAAGACCACATTTACGGCATCCATCCAGTGTGCGGAGTTGTCATGGGCTTTCATGGAACACTCGAGTTGGTGGTGGAAACGTTCGGCCATATCGTTCCCTGCTGGACGGTCAGCGGCAGTTCGCATGCGGTCGGAACCCAGCAGTTTGGTCAGCTCGCGGAACAGCCGATTCGAACTGGCCAACGGAATACGGAACACTGAAACATGCAATCCAGGCATAAACAAAGGCCCAAGTGATGGTAGGTGTGGAGATGTCAGTTATTGGTGCAGACTACTGCTAACAGGTGAAGCAGTCGACACAGGTCAGTAAATAGCAGTGGCCGTTTGAAAGTGGCAGGGGAATGACGAGAGAGAGAGAGAGAGAGAGAGAGAGAGAGAGAGAGAGAGAGAGAGAGAGAGAGAGAGAGAGAGAAGAAGAAGAAAGAAAAAAAAGAAAGAAAGAGAAAGAGAAAACGAGAGAGAACGAGAGAACGAGAACACCTTCAGAGGCCATTTTCCCCCGTAGAGCAGGGTTTGGCCTTTTTTGGACACCTTGGTCCCCTTATTGAAGCAATGTTTTATGGCCAGATGCCCTTCCTGCCAGTCAGCTGGACTACCTGAATACCCGTCAGCTGGACTTTTTGAATACCAGTCAGCTGGACTGCTTGAATACCAGTCAACTCTACTGCTTGAATACCAGTCAACTGGACTGCTTGAATACCAGTCAACTCTACTGCTTGAATACCAGTCAACTGGACTGCTTGAATACCAGTCAACTCTACTGCTTGAATACCAGTCAGCTGGACTGCTTGAATACCAGTCAACTCTACTGCTTGAATACCAGTGAGCTGGACTGCTTGAATACCAGTCAACTCTACTGCTTGAATACCAGTCAGCTGGACTGCTTGAATACCAGTCAACTCTACTGCTTGAATACCAGTCAGCTGGACTGCTTGAATACCGGTCAGCTGGACTGCTTGAATACCAGTCAGCTGGACTGCTTGAATACCAGGATGCGCTGGCAAATGAAAAGTGTTGCAGACTGTAGGATGGAATACAGCAGAAACAAAAAAGGTGTGACTGTCCCGTTGATGCATCACACACGAGGATAGTGTTGGTCCTTGGGAGTGATACCTCACAAAATATAAGTACATTGGTTGCAGACTGTAGAGTGTAGATGGTGGAGCACCGTGTCCTACAGTTGAGCTGCTGCAAGTGCATTACAATCAATGGCCGGTGTGTTGGTGGAAGCCAACTCCAATACCTCAATCTGCGAGAGAGTGAGTTCAGGATTCCTTTGATGTGCCGGATGTTGTTGGGGAACTGAGATATGCAGTGCCTTCAGAAAGTATTCACACCCCTCGACTTTTTTCACATTTCGTTGTGTTACAGCCTGAATTAAAAATGGACTAAGTTGAAATTTGTTTTTTCACTGATCTGTCACACATAAGAAATTTTTTGTCACCAAGTTTGTTTGTTTTTTTGAATCTTTTTACAAAATAATTAAAAATGAAAAGCTGAAATGTTTTGAGTCAAACAGTATTCAACCCCTTGGCTATGACACTCAAAATGGAGCTCAGGTGCATCTAATGTCCTTTAATCATCCTTGATTGTTCTACAACTAGATTGGAGTCCACCTGTGGTCAATTCAATTAATTAGACATGATTTAGAAAGAAACACACCTTTCTATATAAGGTCCCACAGTTGACAGTGCATGTCAGAACAGAAACTCCACCATGAAGTCCAAGGAACTGTCTGTAGAATTCCGAGATAGAATTGTGAGGAGGCACATAGATCTGGGGAAGGGTATAAAATAACTTCTAGAGTGTTGAAAGTTGCCAAGAGCACAGTGAGCTCCATCATCAGGAATTGGAAGAATATGGAACTACCAAGACTCTTCCTAGAGCTGGCCGTCTAACCAAACTGAGCAACTGGGCAAAACGGACCTTGTTCAGGGAAGTGACAAAGAACCCAATGACCACTGACAGACCTACAGAGTTCCTTTGCTGAGATGGGAGAACCTGCCAGAACAGTCTCTGCAGCACTTCCGCAAATCTAGGCTTCATGGGAAAGTGACCAGATGGAAGCGACTCCTGAGAAGAAAAGCACATGACAACACACCTGGAGATTGCAATAAGGCATGTGAAAGACTCTGAGAGCATGAGGTAAAATATTGTTGCGGTTTTGCGAATAAAGGATGACCCCCCTCGTAGGTAGTTTCACCACAACATGTAGCCTCGCTTTAGTTCAGTTATTTCTTATTAAATGTAAGTGTAGTCTCCTTTCCTGTGTTAGTATGCGTTGAGCAGGCCAGTAAGTTAGGTGTTCTATGGGCTAGAATGCCATGTGCTAGGCCTGGAACAAGTCTGGCAGGCCGAAGGGAGGAGCTGCAGGGGAGTGGCCGGTAAGCGGCAAGCAGCCAATCGGAGCTCAAGGGGAGTGGCTAACAACGACAGCGAGAGGAGGGGCTCGGAACATTCGGGTAAGACTGGGGAGGGGCTATATAAAACCCTGCCCCGGGCCCGCAAGGTTGGTTCGCGGTTCGTTGAGAGTTGTGAGAGACGTTGCAGTGCCCCGGTGACCCAGCGTTGAGTGAGCGTTGTGAGAGAGAGCGTTGTGAGTCAGAGCCCCAGTGAGCCACGAGTCACGAGTGAAGGCAGTCGGTTGCTTGTTATAGCCCTCTCTGTGCATGAACTCTCCCTGTGCCCTGCGCTCTGCGGCTGTGAATAACGCGCTTGCGAATACGATCCATCCCGGGGCCACAGACGCACGATCTCCCTGCCTGCGCTCCCAGCACACGTGCCGCGAACATCTGAGGGCCACGCCCGGTGAGCTGTCCGGGAGCGACCGGCGCCAAGGCGCGTTTGGAGCGCGAACTTGTCCTTCCTCCTTTTCCCTGCGTGAGTGAGTGGGCCCTTGTCTGGGAATTTAGTAAGATTGACTAAGTATCTGCTCTGTGTCTCTTCACCCTGTATAATTGCAAATAAACCTGTGTTCTTCCTTCCATTTGATCGTTCCCGTCATTTCCATCCATTGGCATCGCACTGTACGAATAAGACTGCTCAATCGGGTTCAATAAAAGTAACGGCACAAGTCACGTGACACGCAAACCGCTCAGCGTATCCGATTAGCGTGGCCTGTGCGAGGTCCAGTCCTCGTTCTCGTGACGGCATGGGTACCGAATGTACGTGTGGATTCGACCCGATACCCTTCCGCACGCTCGCTACGGGAGTGGTGGCTCGGCCTCGTGGACTCGGAGGCCCGAGGGGGAAAAGGGAATAACCCCCCTCTGTACGTCGACGGGCTTCGAGAGATCCGCAACAATATTATGTGGTCTGATGAGACGAAAATTTAACTCTGGCCTGAATGTAAAGCACTATGTCTGGGCGAAACCGAGCACAGCTCGTCACCCATCTAACGCTCACATCCCCACCATGAAGCATCATCATGCTACGGGGATGCTTTACAGCAGCAGGGACTGGGAGATTTGCAAGGATAGGGGGAACAATGAATGGAGCCAAATACAGGCAAATCCTTGAGGAGAACCTGCTTCAGAGTGAAAAGACCTCAGACTGGAGCAAAGATTTACATTTCAACACGACAATGACTCCAAGCATACAGCCAAAGCAACACTGGAATGGCTTCAGAACAAGAATGTGAAAGTCTTTGAGAGGCCCAGCCAAAGCCAGGACTTGAATCCCATTGATAATCTGTGGAAAGATTTGCAGATTGCTGTTCACTGATGCTCTCCCCATCCAACTTGACAGAGCTTGAGCAAATCTACAAGGAAGTAATTACTTAATTAGATATTTCTGTTTTTTATTTTTTATTAATTTGTACAAATTAAATTAAAAATCCACTTTGACATTATGGGGTATTAGGTACAGATCAGTGACAAAATATATCAATTAAATCAATTTCTAATTCAGGCTGTCACAAAACGAAATGTGAAAAAAGTCAAGGGGCGTGAATACTTTTTGAAGGCACTGTATAACTGAGTCGGTGAAGCGTGCGAGGAGAGTGAGAGACCGGATGGGTGGATAGAGTGAGAGTTAAAGGTTTGTGGTCAGTCAGGACAGAGAATTGTCATGGCCTCTAAGAAGTGGCGGAAGTGCTTGATGGCGAGGTACGTATACAGCGAGTAATTCCCGATCAAAGGTGCTGTACTTGTTCTCTGTTAATTTAAGCTTTTTAGAGAAGAGGACCAGTGGACGCCAGACAGTATCAATGAACTGGTGAAGGGCTGCACCCACCATGACCTCAAATGTGTCCACCATCATCCTTGTTGGTTCCACTGGCTTCGGATGAATCAGGAGGGATGCGTTGGCCAGTGTTCCTGTGATGATGTGGATGGCTGACAAGGTTGGGCCCAACATCGAAACACTTCGCAGTGCTTACCAGTTGTGAGTTCATCGTTCAGCGGCTGCAGCATTGCAGATGCGTTTGGAATAAATTGATGGGAAAAGTTAAAAAGAGCCCAAACCTCCCACTCTCTTCAATCCCACTTTAACAAACTCTTCCACTCTCTTCAATCCCACTTTAACAAACTCTTCCACTCTCTTCAATCCCACTTTAACAAACTCTCCCACTCTCTTCAATCCCACTTTAACAAACTCTTCCACTCTCTTCAATCCCACTTTAACAAACTCTCCCACTCTCTTCAATCCCACTTTAACAAACTCTCCCACTCTCTTCAATCCCACATTAACAAACTCTCCCACTCTCTTCAATCCCACTTTAACAAACTCTTCCACTCTCTTCAATCCCACTTTAACAAACTCTTCCACTCTCTTCAATCCCACTTTAACAAACTCTCCCACTCTCTTCAATCCCACTTTAACAAACTCTTCCACTCTCTTCAATCCCACTTTAACAAACTCTCCCACTCTCTTCAATCCCACTTTAACAAACTCTTCCACTCTCTTCAATCCCACTTTAACAAACTCTCCCACTCTCTTCAATCCCACTTTAACAAACTCTCCCACTCTCTTCAATCCCACTTTAACAAACTCTCCCACTCTCTTCAATCCCACTTTAACAAACTCTCCCACTCTCTTCAATCCCACTTTAACAAACTCTTCCACTCTCTTCAATCCCACTTTAACAAACTCTCCCACTCTCTTCAATCCCACTTTAACAAACTCTCCCACTCTCTTCAATCCCACTTTAACAAACTCCCACACTCTCTTCAATCCCACTTTAACAAACTCTTCCACTCTCTTCAATCCCACTTTAACAAACTCTCCCACTCTCTTCAATCCCACTTTAACAAACTCCCACACTCTCTTCAATCCCACTTTAACAAACTCTTCCACTCTTCAATCCCACTTTAACAAACTCTCCCACTCTCTTCAATCCCACTTTAACAAACTCTCCCACTCTCTTCAATCCCACTTTAACAAACTCTCCCACTCTCTTCAATCCCACTTTAACAAACTCTTCCACTCTCTTCAATCCCACTTTAACAAACTCTCCCACTCTCTTCAATCCCACTTTAACAAACTCTTCCACTCTCTTCAATCCCACTTTAACAAACTCTCCCACTCTCTTCAATCCCACTTTAACAAACTCTTCCACTCTCTTCAATCCCACTTTAACAAACTCTCCCACTCTCTTCAATCCCACTTTAACAAACTCTTCCACTCTCTTCAATCCCACTTTAACAAACTCCCACACTCTCTTCAATCCCACTTTAACAAACTCCCACACTCTCTTCAATCCCACTTTAACAAACTCTTCCACTCTCTTCAATCCCACTTTAACAAACTCCCACACTCTCTTCAATCCCACTTTAACAAACTCTTCCACTCTCTTCAATCCCACTTTAACAAACTCCCACACTCTCTTCAATCCCACTTTAACAAACTCTTCCACTCTCTTCAATCCCACTTTAACAAACTCTCCCACTCTCTTCAATCCCACTTTAACAAACTCTCCCACTCTCTTCAATCCCACTTTAACAAACTCTCCCACTCTCTTCAATCCCACTTTAACAAACTCTTCCACTCTCTTCAATCCCACTTTAACAAACTCTCCCACTCTCTTCAATCCCACTTTAACAAACTCTCCCACTCTCTTCAATCCCACTTTAACAAACTCCCACACTCTCTTCAATCCCACTTTAACAAACTCTTCCACTCTCTTCAATCCCACTTTAACAAACTCTCCCACTCTCTTCAATCCCACTTTTACAAACTCTTCCACTCTCTTCAATCCCACTTTAACAAACTCCCACACTCTCTTCAATCCCACTTTAACAAACTCTTCCACTCTCTTCAATCCCACTTTAAAAACTCCCACACTCTCTTCAATCCCACTTTAACAAACTCTTCCACTCTCTTCAATCCCACTTTAACAAACTCCCACACTCTCTTCAATCCCACTTTAACAAACTCTTCCACTCTCTTCAATCCCACTTTAACAAACTCTCCCACTCTCTTCAATCCCACTTTAACAAACTCTCCCACTCTCTTCAATCCCACTTTAACAAACTCTTCCACTCTCTTCAATTCCACTTTAACAAACTCTCCCACTCTCTTCAATCCCACTTTAACAAACTCTCCCACTCTCTTCAATCCCACTTTAACAAACTCTTCCACTCTCTTCAATCCCACTTTAACAAACTCTCCCACTCTCTTCAATCCCACTTTAACAAACTCTCCCACTCTCTTCAATCCCACTTTAACAAACTCCCACACTCTCTTCAATCCCACTTTAACAAACTCTTCCACACTCTCTTCAATCCCACTTTAACAAACTCTTCCACTCTCTTCAATCCCACTTTAACAAACTCTCCCACTCTCTTCAATCCCACTTTAACAAACTCTTCCACTCTCTTCAATCCCACTTTAACAAACTCCCACACTCTCTTCAATCCCACTTTTACAAACTCCCACACTCTCTTCAATCCCACTTTAACAAACTCTTCCACTCTCTTCAATCCCACTTTAACAAACTCTCCCACTCTCTTCAATCCCACTTTTACAAACTCCCACACTCTCTTCAATCCCACTTTAACAAACTCTTCCACTCTCTTCAATCTCACTTTAACAAACTCCCACACTCTCTTCAATCCCACTTTAACAAACTCTTCCACTCTCTTCAATCCCACTTTAACAAACTCTCCCACTCTCTTCAATCCCACTTTAACAAACTCCCACACTCTCTTCAATCCCACTTTAACAAACTCTTCCACTCTCTTCAATCCCACTTTAACAAACTCCCACACTCTCTTCAATCCCACTTTAACAAACTCTCCCACTCTCTTCAATCCCACTTTAACAAACTCTCCCACTCTCTTCAATCCCACTTTAACAAACTCCCACACTCTCTTCAATCCCACTTTAACAAACTCTTCCACTCTCTTCAATCCCACTTTAACAAACTCTTCCACTCTCTTCAATCCCACTTTAACAAACTCTCCCACTCTCTTCAATCCCACTTTAACAAACTCTTCCACTCTCTTCAATCCCACTTTAACAAACTCTCCCACTCTCTTCAATCCCACTTTAACAAACTCCCACACTCTCTTCAATCCCACTTTAACAAACTCTCCCACTCTCTTCAATCCCACTTTAACAAACTCTCCCACTCTCTTCAATCCCACTTTAACAAACTCTCCCACTCTCTTCAATCCCACTTTAACAAACTCTTCCACTCTCTTCAATCCCACTTTAACAAACTCTCCCACTCTCTTCAATCCCACTTTAACAAACTCTCCCACTCTCTTCAATCCCACTTTAACAAACTCTCCCACTCTCTTCAATCCCACTTTAACAAACTCTCCCACTCTCTTCAATCCCACTTTAACAAACTCTTCCACTCTCTTCAATCCCACTTTAACAAACTCTCCCACTCTCTTCAATCCCACTTTAACAAACTCTCCCACTCTCTTCAATCCCACTTTAACAAACTCCCACACTCTCTTCAATCCCACTTTAACAAACTCTTCCACTCTCTTCAATCCCACTTTAACAAACTCTCCCACTCTCTTCAATCCCACTTTAACAAACTCCCACACTCTCTTCAATCCCACTTTAACAAACTCTTCCACTCTCTTCAATCCCACTTTAACAAACTCTCCCACTCTCTTCAATCCCACTTTAACAAACTCTCCCACTCTCTTCAATCCCACTTTAACAAACTCTCCCACTCTCTTCAATCCCACTTTAACAAACTCTCCCAATCTCTTCAATCCCACTTTAACAAACTCCCACACGCTCTTCAATCCCACTTTAACAAACTCTCCCACTCTCTTCAATCCCACTTTTACAAACTCTCTCACTCTCTTCAATCCCACTCCTCCCTCCAGGTCTTTAAAACAGCTGTTCACCACCATCTTTTATCTTCCCCCATCCAAAACCTTGATCTTTTCTACCCCCGTTAATTCACCCCAGATCCACTTTTTTGAAATACCCACTTCTTTCCTGGAAGTCCTTGCAGTGTCCATGTGTTTGCTACCTCTCCCAACCCCCCCTCCCCTCCACCCCCCTTCCCATGCCCCCTCCCCCCAAGCCCTACCCTCCCACAGATCTCCCAATGTCCCTGTTATCTGCTGTTGTACTTGTGTGCTTCCCTCTCTCTCCATCTTGTCTCCCGCTCCCTTTATTACCTTCGCAAAAGCGGAAGGTTATGTTTTGATCGCTGTGTATTTATTTGTATGTCTGTGTGTGTGTATGTTAATCGCATAACTCAAAAAGTATTCAACCGAATTGCATGAAATTTGGTGGGATGATTGGTTATTATACGGGACACATTTGATTAGATTTTGGGAAACAGATTTGCTCAAATTCTGACTATTTTTAACTCGATCGTATTTCACTCAAAGTTATGAGCGACTGAAGAAGAAGATGTCCATCCAGGACGTCATCACTATAACGCGATCTCCCGCGATCATTTCAACCTCAAAAAAAATTATAATTGCAGATTTGACAATAGATGAGGCATATTAACAAACGAATGAAACAGATTTGCTCAAATTCTGACTATTTTTAACTCGATCGTATTTCACTCAAAGTTATGCGCGACTGAAGAAGAAGATGTCCATCCAGGACGTCATCACTATAACGCAATCTCCCGCGATCATTTCAACCTCAAAAAAAATTCAAATTGCAGATTTGTCAATCGGGGAGGCATATTAACAAACGAATGAAACAGATTTGCTCAAATTCTGATTTTTAAAAATCGATCGCATTTCACATAAAGTTTCACATCGCATACACTCCCATGCCAAGTACAGAACAGTAGCTGCGGCGAAGGTATGCGCTCTACCGAGTGCCCGGATTCTAGTTGTATGTTTTGTGTGTCCATTTATGTTGTTTTTTTTGTCATCAATGTTAGCTCTTACCCGAGCCTCCATCTTGTATAAAAAAAACTGCAGTATGCATTGAGAGAAAACCTGAATGATGTGCACCTTCTCGAGCGAACAGGTGTCTGAGCCATGAACACATTGGCCGAGGAAATTGAACTCCGCAAATTTATGAACAGGAGACGGAGGTTTTCTCAATGTTTTTCAGCAGTTGCGCTAATGATTCGCACATCATCTACAGTGGCAGGCAAAAGTATTCACCCCCTTCCAATGTTTTCTCATTTTGATGCCACCTGACCTCATTTCATGATGCTTTCGAATGAAATGATTGTACGTGGCACAGTAGTTGCGTGTGTCTTCGATCTCCTAAATCGTCGGCTGTAAGAAGTTGTTGAAAGCAGAGGTGCTCGGTGACAGTCGTATGCTTTATGTAGTGTATGTGTATGGGATGAAGGTGTAGTTGGAGGCTGGAGTAAAATATCTCTCACCTATGTCATGTACTCCGGCAACAAGGAGCGAACGATCTATTTGAACGGTGTCAACTCGGTAGTAATGTTACAGGTGTGAAATTGGGCTTCGTCTTGCGTAAATTAGAACTGTGGGTCACTAGGCCCCAACATGGCGGCAGCTTCATCAAAACCGTGTCACCGATGAAGCTGGATGAGCATCCGGGAAGGGCACGACTGGCTGTTCGCTCCCAGGTTGTGCGTTTGCAACTCCTCGTCTGTCCAATTGGATGAGGTCAGGGTCACCAATTTGGCGTGGAAGAAATGACATCCGACATGTTTGGATTCCGAGTCCGGTCTTCATTACTCCCCAACGGTAAACTCCCACATAACGCCAAAACCCCCCGCCGGAAATCCCTTACAGAAAATAACCACCCCGTGAACCCAAACTAAAGCATATTGGCCGATTGTGAAACCAAACAGACTCGTCTGCCATCACAGGTTGTTTGTCGGTGTTGAAAGGTCTTTCAGTCATTGAGTAGGTACCTCCGCCAACGAGGGTGGATGGAGCAGGTTATGTTTTCACACCTGTCTGTCTGTCTGTTTGTTTGTGAACAAAATATCTCAACAAGTTGTGGACTGATTCGGACGAAATTTGGCAGATATGTAGCGTATGTGACAAGGACGAAATGATTAGGTTTTGGTGAAGATACGGATTCGGATCCGGCTACTAGAAATGTTTAAGTGATTCTCCACCATTGGGAGATAGGGCCAAAAACAATACATAGCAGGATATCTCCAAAAGTTATGGATGGATTTGGACGAAACTTGTAGGACCGGTTGTGCTTGTGACGAGGAAGAATCGATTCAATTTTGGTGAAGATCTGAATATGGATTCAGATATGAGAATTATTTAATTTTTTAAGTGAAATCTTCACCATTGAGAGATCGGGCCAAAAACGATACACAGCAGGATATCTCCAAAAGTTGTGGACGGATTTGGACGAAACTTGGTGGAGAGGTTGGGTGTCTGACAAGGACGAAATGATTTTATTTTGGTGAAGATCTGAATATGGATTCAGATATGAGAATTATTTAATTTTGTAAGTGAAATTTCACCATTGGGAGATCGGGCCCAAAACGATACACAGCAGGATATCTCCAAAAGTTATGGATGGATTTGGACGAAACTTATTGGACCGGTTGTGTGTGTGACAAAGAAGAATCGATTCAATTTTGGTGAAGATCTGAATATGGATTCGGATATGAGAATTATTTAATTTTCTTAGTGATTCTTCACCATTGAGAGATCGGGCCAAAAATGATACATAGCAGGATATCTCAAAAAGTTGTGGATGGATTTGGACGAAACTTGCTGAACCGGTTAGGTGCCTGACAAAGAAGAATCGATTCGATTTTGGTGAAGATCTGAACATGTATTCGCATATGAGAATTATTTAATTAATAAGCGATTCTTCACCATTGAGTGATGTGGCCAACCAGGCGGAGGTATGCTCTCCACTGAGTGCCGTTCTAGTTTATACATGCCATGTACTCCCTAGAAAGGTAGTGGCAGCAGAAAGAGCAAATAGGTGTAAATTTGAATTAGATTGGTACCTGCATGCATTCGAGATAGAGGGATACGGGGATATTAGTGAGAATTGTAGGTAGCTTGTGTGTGGATGGGTGATGGTATCACCTGTGGAACGTGGTTTAAAAAGTGGAACTTTTATCTAATCTCTTGTTCATTCTTGATGAGCCGAAAGTTCCTTGTAAAGATCCCACGGTGCCTTTCGCGAAAAGGAAGTGAGTTATCATTGCCTGAGTTCCAAATTACAGCCTAAAACTGCATGTTGTGGGTGGTCTGGTCTTGTCCGATATTTATTGACACCACCTTATACTGACTGCTATGTCGGAGTGTGGTTGCCATGTGGGCTGCAGCTGCCACACTATATACAATTCACACTCCCAGGTGTCCACTTGTCACCTATGAACGGCCATTTTCCGACTATGAAGGGCAACCATTATGAGCCGATAGATCCCAGCACTCCCACAAGTGCACAAGTACATTCATTCAGGGTATATTGCCAGACTACGAACACACAATGAGCTACCTGTTTTCAAAAGATAGTGTCTAACCCTTCCGCTAACAACCTAAATGCAGACAGATTGAGTGATTTTGTACATCTTGCCTTTTCACTTGTCTCCCGACGGTAGGCCACCGTTGGTTCACCTTCCCGAAATTCCAGGTGTGACCGGTAGGTGGCAAAAAGAACATTCCTGTTGCCGCTCGTCCCAACCCGAGCCTTCACTCCTGTGACACCTACACCCGAAATCAACGTCAGAGGTCACCGCAGCAGCCTCTCACCTAACCCAAGGTTCCTCTCTCCACCCATCTCGGCCCCACCCGTGCTCTCCCACTATAGCTGCAGCTGTCCGGCCTCACCAACTGCTGTCGCCTGACCAACTATCAGGTTGCACATTTGTTGCCAATGGATGTGAAGAGGTAAAGGGAAGAAGGGAGTAAGATAATAAAGGTGATGAGGTGGAGGATGTTTTTTTAAAATCATCAGTTACATTTAATCTATAACATGTAATCATAAATGTCACCAACATTGTATTTATGTTATACAGTGTTAAATGCAGGTGTATGAATGAAAGTTTTGATTTATAGCAGAAATTATGAATGAAGTACAATTTTGCTGATTAAAGAGGTTTACAAGTAACTTGCTCGTCATCGGTGACTGAACGAGCTACATAATCCATTTTGGGAGCGGCTCAGTGTTTACTCATTTTGGGGGGAATATTAATATCGTTTCATAAAGCATAATTAACAACAACAACAACAACAACAACTACTACTACTACTACTACTACTATTACTACTACTACTACTACTACCACCACTACCATTACTGCTATTACTACAATTACTATTACTAGAATTACCACTACTACTACTACCACCACCATCACTATTACTACTTATTTCTACTACTACTACTATTACCACTACTACTACTACTATTACCACAACTACTACTACTATCACCACCATTACTAATACTGCTTATTTCTACTACTAGTACTACTATTACTACTACTATTACTATTACGATTACTACTATTACCACTACTACTACTACTACTACCACCACCATCACTATTACTGCTTATTTATATTACTACTACTATTACTATAACTACTATTAATATTACCACTACTACTACTACTACCACCATCACTATTACTGCTGATTTATATAACTACTACTATTACTACTATTAATATTACCACTACTACTACTACTACCACCATCACTATTACTGCTTATTTATATTACTACTACTATTACTATAACTACTATTAATATTACCACTACTACTACTACTACCACCATCACTATTACTGCTTATTTATATTACTACTACTATTACTATAACTACTATTAATATTACCACTACTACTACTACTACTACCACCATCACTATTACTGCTTACTAGTGGGGTCACCCGTGGGAATCCCACTGGCATGGACGTGTGTGACATTTCGACATATTGAGTTAGATGCTGCACATTCATTTTTACAAAATGGTTACTGGCAATTCATCAGATCCAGAAATGGTGTAATGAACACAATTTATTTATTTCACATAATATGTGACCCCTCACTCCTCTCCACCTGACACTCTCCTCTCTCCACCTGACACTCTCCTCTCTCCACCTGACACTCTCCTCTCTCCACCTGACACTCTCCTCTCCTCTCCAATCCCTCACCTCTCCAATCCCTCACCTCTCCAATCCCTCACGCTCCTCTCCAATCCCTCACACTCCTCTCCAATCCCTCACACTCCTCTCCTCTCCAATCCCTCACCTCTCCAATCCCTCACACTCCTCTCCAATCCCTCACACTCCTCTCCAATCGCACCTCACACTCCTCTCCAATCGCGCCTCACACTCCTCTCCAATCGCGCCTCACACTCCTCTCCAATCGCGCCTCACACTCCTCTCCAATCGTGCCTCACACTCCTCTCCAATCGCGCCTCACACTCCTCTCCAATCGCGCCTCACACTCCTCTCCAATCGTGCCTCACACTCCTCTCCAATCCCTCACATTCCTCTCCTCTCCAATCCCTCACCTCTCCAATCCCTCACACTCCTCTCCAATCCCTCACACTCCTCTCCAATCCCTCACACTCCTCTCCAATCCCTCACACTCCTCTCCTCTCCAATCCCTCACCTCTCCAATCCCTCACACTCCTCTCCAATCCCTCACACTCCTCTCCAATCGCACCTCACACTCCTCTCCAATCGTGCCTCGCACTCCTCTCCAATCCCTCACCTCTCCAATGCCTCACACTCCTCTCCAATCCCTCACACTCCTCTCCAATCACGCCTCACACACCTCTCCAATCACGCCTCACACCCCTCTCCAATCGCGCCTCACACTCCTCTCCAATCGCGCCTCACACTCCTCTCCAATCGCACCTCACACTCCTCTCCAATCGCACCTCACACTCCTCTCCAATCGCACCTCACACTCCTCTCCAATCGCACCTCACACTCCTCTCCAATCGCGCCTCACACTCCTCTCCAATCGCTCCTCACTCACCTCTCCAATCGCGCCTCACACTCCTCTCCAATCGGCTTTTCCCCGTCTCGTTTCTCTCGTTTTTCTCCTGTCTCGTTCTTTTTCTTGCTCCATCATGTTCAAGTTTGCATTGACGTTCGTCGATGGACTCGTTCGCCCATCTCATTCGTTTTCTTGCTACATCCTGTTCAAGTCTGCGTTCTTCATCGATCGTCTCATTCATTTTGGAAATAGAAGTTTCCACACAGCGCATGAATTGTCGCGATCCTCAAGAGGAAGTGTCTCGTAATCATCAAATGATAAATGGCAAGTAAATTATATTGTGGAAAATTAAAGATTTCAAATAAACCTATTTAAAGTGTATGCGCACATAACTAATAAAAAAAACGAAGAAATATCTCTCGGTAATTTCCTGAAACATATTTTACTTCCGGCTAATAATGTTGAATGAAATAAAAACGAAGAAATATATGTCGGCATCATTGTTGACCTTTTTGTGACGACTGTCATCAAACGAAAAAGTAATATATCTTAACGGAAAAGCAAAAGCGAATTTTTAATATATATCGACACGTTGCCGTCGGTGTCATGTTGGGCGGTGTATGACACACCATGACGCGATTTTAAAAAATATATCTCTGCATTTTCCCGCGTGTGTGGAATGTTCTCAATTATTGCTGACACCGAGTCTAAAACCATCGATAAAAATGAAATCAGATGGTGAGTTAGATTGGAGATAAAGGCGTGAGAGAGACTCAATGGCCTTGAAGTTACAGGCGTTTGAGAATTCATTTCGTTCTATAAACGGCAACTTTCATCGGATTTTCTTCCCGTTTTTTTTCAACCGAGTCTAAAACTATGTTAGCGACTGTGAAAGATGAAATGATATATCGAATTTGATTTGAAATAAAACTGGGAGAGAGAGCAAGACACCACTGGCCGACAAAACAGGCCTCAAAGCTATGCGAGTTAATAAAATGGTGGATATTTGTTTATATGAAGAAGCCTCTCCCAGAATGGGTGGAGCTACTCTGCAAACTGAGTAAGCCACACCCCGGACAGATGTCCAACAGACAGAATCATCTACGGCTATTATAATATAGATTATATATTACTACTACTATTACTATAACTACTATTAATATTACCACTACTACTACCACCATCACTATTACTGCTTATTTATATTACTACTACTATTACTATGACTACTATTACTATTACTACTATTACCACTACGACGACTACTACTACTACCATCACTACCACTATTACTGTTATTACTACTATTATTACAACTTTTACTATTACTACTACAATTACTACTACTACCATGAATACTTTTACAACTACGACTACTATTACTGATATTGCTGCTACTACTACTATTATTACTATGAGTACTACTTTTACTACTACTACTATTACTGATACTACTATTACCTATTACTAATACTATTACTACCACTATTACTGCTATTACTTACTACTACTATTACTGTTACTACTATTACTATTAGTACTACTATTACTACTACTATTACTTATAGTACTACTACTATTAGCACTACTAGTACAACTACTACTACTACTACTACTACTACTACTACTATTATTAGCACTATTATTACTATTACTGCTACTACTACTATTACCTTTACCTATTACTACTACTACTACTATTAATGCTATTACTACTATTACTACTACTATTAATGCTATTACTACTATTACTACACCATTTACCTTTACCTATTACTACTATTACTACTACTACTACTACTACTACTATTAATGCTACTATTACTACTATTACTACTACTACTACTACTACTGATACTACTATTATTACTACTACTACTACTACTATTAATGCTACTATTACTACTACTACTACTATTACTACTACTACTATTAATGCTACTATTACTACTGCTACTACTACTATTCGCACTACTATTTCTACTACTACTACTATTCGCACTACTATTTCTACTACTACTATTACATTTACCTATTACTACTACTACTACTACTACTATTCGCACTACTATTACTACTATTACTGCTACTATTACTATTAATGCTACTATTACTACTGCTACTATTCGCACTACTATTTCTACTACTACTATTGCTACTACTATTAATTCTACTATTACTACTACTACTATTCACACTACTACTACTATTACATTTACCTATTACTACTACTATTACTACTACTACTATTCACACTACTACTACTATTACATTTACCTATTACTACTACTATTACATTTACCTATTACTACTATTAATGCTACTATTACTACTACTACTACTATTATTAATGCCACTATTACTCCTATTATAAATAATATAATAACCACCTTTAGCAGGCCATTTTTCCCCACAAGCGGGGGTTGGCCTTTTTCGGGAACCGTGGTTGTTGTTGTTTTTCGGTCCCCTATTTGAAGCAATGTTTATACAGCCGGATGCCCTTCCTGACGCCAACCCACAATGCCAACCTTTAACGACAAGCAGGGAATTACTAGTGAACTGGTACTCAATTAGCCGACCTCGGAAGGATGACAGGCTGAGTCAACCCCCCTGGCGTTAATTCAGCGATCGACCGGGATTCGAACCCAGGATCTCTTGGAATCCTAAGCCGGCACCCTAGCCGCTAGCCCAACACCAGGGTCTCTATTACTACTACTATTACTACTACGATTACTACTACTACTACTACTACTACTACTACTACTACTACTACTACTACTACTACTACTACTACTACTACTACTACTACTATTTCTACTACTACTACTATTAATACTACTATTACTACTACTACTATTACCTATTACTACTATTACTACTACTACTACTATTACCTATTACTACTACTACTACTACTACTACTATTACCTATTACTACTATTACTACTGCTGCTTTTAATGGCCCCAATTATTCCCATCTTCTTGTGGGGTCGGCCAAGGAAGGTTTTGAGTGCGAGTCCACGTCGTGGGTGTGTTTTATCTTGTAAGCAATCTTTGATTGTAAATTATGAATATGTGTGCATGTGTAATTCGCCACTTGGCTGCCAGACATGCTTTTAATAAACCATTTTGATTGAAAGCATTTCCATTGATTGAAGTCTTAATTCACAAACCGCTGTCCATGCCTGACGTTCAACGGAATGTGATTTGGTCAGGAAATTGTAACCTGTCCAGGTAGCCGACGATAACTAGCCTACTCTTCACAATGGATGAAAGTATAGCCTCGCGTTATGTGCACTCGCCTCTGAGCTATCTAGCCTGGGTTCGAATCCCGTCACAGCTAAAAATTGTCAGCTTGTTGTTTCATGGGCAGGGGGATTCATCAATGTGTACATCATTCCTCGGATAGACATTAAGCTGGAGGACCCTTCTGCTGACATTAGTTGGTGGACATTGGACATCCTGAGGCTTACTGAAGGGTAAGCATGTAGTCTGCTTTTTATGAAGGCTCTTTGACACCAAGTTACTTTGCTTGCTGAATACACGACTTTCAAAATGATGTTATCTGCCCCCAGAATGCTCAGTGCGTATAAGGAGAACCCCCCAGAGATGGCGGTGTTCGCACCACCATAAAATATATCTTGTTTGTCAGATAAGGATTGTTACCGAAAATGGTTCACAAAGCTTCTGAAATAAGCTGAAAATATCTGGAAAGTACTTGAGAGAAAGGGCTGTGCCTCTGCACAACGAAAGACAGCTAAATGGGCAGCTGCTCGTACTGCAAACTACCAACCATGTGGACCGGTCGGTGCAAGGACCAAGTGGATGGGCACCTATGCTACACAAACCCCCGACGGATGAATGGAGTTTGAACTTCGTCGGGGTGCCTCCTGTGAACATGGCAGGCTTGGCGATTTATTACCCTGTGCTCACGAAGCAAAAAGCGGGGTTAAACATTCGGTTGCGTACGGGTGCCTGCCGTATGTGTGCCGTACGTGTGCCGTGTCTGCATTTTAAAAATTCATTTTCTCGGCAAAAGTTGGTCCGATTGACACGAAATTTTACCATAGAAGCACCTCCGCCTAAATTTTATGCATAACTATGACGTCATAGGTCACGTGGTACAGACGCCATCTTGGAAAAACGTTACACCTCCACATCTCTCAAACCACTCAATGGAAAAAATGCGGAGTGCTGCTGTGCCGCGGACAATGGTGCCGTGGAATCGGGGAGGAACTCGCCCGGCACCCGCAGCGGTTGCCCGAAGACCAACTCCGCCGCGGATGCGCGCAGGTCCTCCTTGGGCGCCGTCCGGAGGCCCAGCAGGACCCAGGGGAGCCTGTCGACCCAGCCGCAGTCGCGGAGGGTGGCCCGGAGCACAGCCTTCAATGAGCGGTGAAATCGCTCACACAAGCCGTTAGCCTGGGGGTGGTAGGCCGTGGTTCAGTGCAGCCGGACCCCGAGCCCCTGCGCGACCGCCCCCCAGAGCTCCGAGGTGAACTGGGGGCCGCGGTCGGACGAGATGTCTGAGGGGGTGCCGAACCGGGCGACCCAGGTGGCGATGAAAGCCTGCGCGACGTCCGCCGCCGTCGTCGACGCCAAGGGCACGGCCTCCGGCCACCGGGTGGTGCGGTCCACCATGGTGAGGACGTGGGTGAAACCCCGCGAGAAGGGCAGAGGTCCCACCAGGTCCACGTGGACGTGGTCAAACTGGCGTTCCGGCACCATGAACGGGGCCAACGGGGCCTGGGTGTGCCGGTGCACCTTGGCGCGCTGGCACGCGAGGCACGTCCTGGCCCAGCCGCGGACGGCCTTCCGGAGGCCATGCCAGACGAACTTGTCGGCGATCAACCTTTGGGAGGCCCTCGCGCCCGGGTGGGACAGGCCGTGGATGGCGTCAAACACCTGGCGCTGCCAGCCCGCGGGCATGATGGGGCGAGGCCGCCCGAGGGAGACGTCGCACAAGAGGGCCGCGCCCGCGCCGTCGAACGGCACCTCGGTGACGCGGAGGCCCGTGACGGCGGTCCGCAAGGCCTGGACGTCGGGGTCAGCGGCCTGGTCCGCTGCCATCCGGGCATAGTCGATGCCGAGGTGGACTGCGTGGGCGACGGCCCGGGAAAGGCAATCCGCCACCGGGTTGTCCTTCCCCGCGACGTGCCGGATGTCCGTCGTGTACTCGGACACGGCCGAGAGGTGACGCTGCTGCCGGGCCAACCACAGCTCGGTGACCTTGCCCATCGCGAAGATCAGCGGCTTGTGGTCGACGAAGGCCGTGAACGCACGGCCCTCGAGCAGATGGCGGAAGTGCCTGACCGCAAAGTGAAGCCCGAGCAACTCGCGGTCGAAGGTACTGTAATGGCGTTCGGGCGGGCGAAGCTGCCGGCTAAAGAACGCCAGCGGTTGCCAAGCTCCACGCACCCATTGCTTGTGCACCGCGCCCACCGCGTAGTCCGAGGCGTCGGTGGTGAGGGCGATCGGTGCATCGGGCGCCGGGTGCGCGAGCATGGTGGCGTTAGCCAAGGCGAGCTTCGCGCCCGTGAACGCCGTGTCCATCTGCTCGGTCCAGGTAACGTCGCCTTTGCCCGGCTTACCTCGGAGAGCTTCATGCAGGGGGCGCAGGAGCTGGGCGATACGGGGCAGGAACCGATGGTAAAAGTTCACCATGCCCAGGAACTCCTGCAGCCCTCTGATCGTGCGGGGGCGCAGAAACCCCTTCACCGCCTCCACCTTGGCCGGCAGGGGGACGGCTCCGTGCCTGGTGACATGGTGCCCCAGAAAATCGATTACGGCGACGCCTATCCGGCACTTTACGGGGTTCACAATCAGGCCATGCTGGCCCAGGCGTTCGAAGAGCGTGCGGAGGTGGCGTAGGTGCTCTTTGCGGGACGCGCTGGCGACGAGGATATCGTCCAGGTAGACGTAGACAAAGTCCAAGTCGCGCAGGACGCTGTCCATCAGTCGCTGGAACACCTGAGCCGCATTCTTCAGACCGAAGGGCATCCGCAGGAACTCGAAGAGTCCGAATGGTGTGATGACCGCCGTCTTCGGGATGTCCTCCGGCCTGACGGGGACCTGATGGTAGCCGCGTATGAGGTCCACCTTCGAGAAGAAGGACATGCCCGACAAACGGGTGGAAAAGTCCTGAATGTGGGGGACGGGATAGCGGTCGGGAGTGGTGGCGTCATTGAGACGGCGATAGTCCCCGCACGGTCGCCATCCCCCGCCGGGCATCAGGCACGATGTGCAGCGGCGACGCCCAAGCACTCTCCGAGCGCCGAACGATGCCGAGTCGCTCCAGGGTAGCGAACGCCGCTTTTGCCACCGCCAGCTTCGTCGGCTCGAGGCGGCCTTGCCCGGGCGTAGACCGGTGGCCCGACGGTGGGGATGTGATGGGCCACCCCGTGCTTGACGGCCCCCGCCGAGAAGGTGGGTCGCGTGAGGGTCGGGAAGCCGGCGAGGAGGCGGGTGAATTCGTCCGCTGCCGGAAGCGTACAGATCAACGTGGCCGGAACCGAACCGTTCGGCAAGCCGCTTGGCAAGCCGCTCGGCGAGCCGCTCGTTGAGCTGCTCGACGAGCTGGGCAGCGCACAAGCGAGCGAGCTGAACGTCTCGGCCTGGACAAGACGTCTGCGCTTTACGTCGACCAGGAGCCCATTAGCGCACAGGAAGTCCGCGCCAAGCAGTGCCATGGGCACGTCGGCGGTGACGAACGTCTATCGGAAAACCTGCCCTCCGAACCGCAGAGAGAGGCAGTGTTTTCCGTACGTACGGATGGGCGTCCCGTTCGCGGCAAGCAGCGCGGGGCCCCCGCCCGCGGCGTGCTTGTCTGACGTACCGGCGGGAACGACACTCACCTGCGCTCCCGTGTCGCACAGGTAACTGCGCCCGGATAAGGTGTCCGTTATGAACAGCAGGCTGCTCGAACGGCCGGCGCTCATCGCCACTATTGAGCGCCGGCCCGGGCGTTTCCCAACCTGTTGAAGGAGCATGGCGGATGACACTGCCGAGCCTCGTGGCCGAACTTGGCGTGGAACCAGCACCAGGTGGTGGAGCTGGAGGAGTGCGGCTGGCTCCGCCAGGCCGGTGGAGTTGGTGGTTTTCCCCGCGGTGGCGGTTTTCGCCGCGGCGGTGGGCGGGGCGTGGCGGCGGTCACGAGGTGCGTATCAGCATGCTGCGTATGCTGTGTAAGCTGATTCTGTGGATCAGCATCATCAGCAGCATCAGCCTCGAGGTCCGTGACGGCTGCACCGGCTCTCGCCCGCGTGTCCGAAGCCGTGAAGTACCTGTCCGCCTCGGCTGCCAATGCTTGGGGTTCCGTTAGCACGGTCCCGGCCAACGCGAGGCGAACCTGCGCTGGAAGGTGGCGACGGAAAAGCGCCCGTAATAGAGAACCGGGGGCTTCGTCGCCCAACAGTGACAGCATATGGTCCATTCAGACCGACGGGCGCGTGTCGCCGAGCTCGGGGAGATCCAGGAGGCGGTCGGCCCGTGCGTCATCCGTGAGGCCGAACGTGGCTAGGAGTAGCCGCTTGAGTGCCTCGTACTTGTGGCCGTCCGGTGGGTGGCGAAGGACGGACACAACTCGAGCGGCCGTGCCGGGCCCGAGGGAGGCGACGACGTGGCAGTAGCGCGTGCCGTCGCCGGTGAGGCGCCGAAGCTGAAATTGGGCTTCGGCTTGAACGAACCAGACTTCGGCCTGGGCCTCCCAAAATTCGGGAAGTTTAATCGACATTGCATTGTTGGCCATGGCAATGGCGTCGTGTGTGGAAGGATTGCTCCGGCAGATCCAACGTCGAGGGTCACCAGTAAAGCGCGGCGTTACGCGCGCTGCTTGCGAGCAAGGAGGAAGCGGACAAGCGGTAACTTATAAGCGTCTTTATTTGAGGAGCTCACTGTAACACTAGCGCGCTCCGGGCTGCGCGCCCCGTGTATATCCTCAGGCCACGCCTACCCCTCGGGCGTGGCCGCCGCCCACTTGGTGCGCGGAATGATGTCACCACGCCAGTGGGCTTTCGTGTCCGCCACAATACGAGATTTTTGCATTTATTGATAAAATAAGTGTGCGTGTGTGTACCGCCGTTTGCTGATATCCATGGCCGCCATTTGTACTAACAGAAGTTATAGGGAATCAACACCTCTCAGTCTCATGATCCACGGATATTTCTATATATTTCCATGAGTCCGATTTGCATCCAAGAACACAGCAATTATGGTCAACCATTTCGAAATTGGCGCACTCTCATTTAAATGCTGAAAATAACATTTAAAGGCCTATTTCACTATCAAATTTCACCTAAGCAAAGGCAGGAAGTGCCGGCGAGCAGAAACGGGTCACTGAGAACACACAGGTTCCCACAGCGCATGCGCGAAAGGCCTCGTTAGGATTTATAAGTCATTTTGAAAGCCGTTTATTGATCAGGTCGTTCACATGTTTCATGTGAACAGCCTTATTCAGATATGTAGGGAAACCGAGACACATTTCACAAAGGACACCTTCGGATCTTTAACATCCACTAATATTTGGTACCCAGCTAAATGCCTATTCAATGACCGACACACTCTGTGATGCAACATCTTGTCAACGAACCATCAATGCGACAGAGTATAGCCGGGGACCAGTTCAAAACTAGATAGCTCAAAGGAAATGTACCGGAAAAAGGCTAACTTCTTTACCATAAAGATAAAGCAGATTTAAAAGCACAAACAGAAAATATGAAAAATCACTCATAGAGCGACACTTGGCAAAAGAGAACAAAGCAGAATGGCACTCAGTACAGCATCCTTTTGACTTCACAAATAGTTGGTGGTTCAATTCGGTTAGCTGATATGAAAATCCACTTCAAATTTCAAGTCAATCGGATGAAAATTGAGGTTTTTAGAAATTTCAAAAAAGTAGTTGACCTTTGGCCTATTTTAACCTTTTGGCCTATGGTGATCTCAAAAATGGTTGTTGGTTGAATTCAGTTAACTGATATGTAAATCCCATGCAAATTTCAAGTGAATCGGATGAAAATTGAGGATTTTAGAAATTTGAAATTGTTCTTGACCTTTGGCCTATGTTGCTCTTTTGGCCTATGGTGATCTCAAAAATAGTTGATGGTTGAATTCAGTTTGCTGATATGTAAATTCCATTCAAACTTCAAGTGAATCGGATGAAAATTGAAGATTTTAGAAATTTGGAATTGTTGTTGACTTTTGGCCTATGTTGACCCTTTGGCATATGCTGATCTCAAAAATAGTTAGTGGTTGAATTCAGTTAGCCGATATGTAAATCCTTTTCAAATTTCAAGTGAATCGGATGAATATTGAGGATTTTAGAAATCTGAAAAAAGTGGTTGACCTTTGGCCTGTGTTGACCTTTTGGCCTATGCTGATCTCAAAATAGTTGGTAGTTGAATTCAGTTAGCTGATGTTTTAAATCCTCTTCAAATTTCAAGTCAATTGGTTGAAAATTGAGGATTTTTGAAATTAAAAAAAAAGTGGTTGACCTTTGGCCTATGTTGACGTCTTGGCCGATGCTGATCTCAAAAATAGTTGGTGGTTAAATTCAGTAAGCTGATATACAAATCCTATTCCAATTTCAAGTCAATCGGATGAAAATTGATGGTTTTAGAAATTCAAAAAAAGTGGTTGACCTTTGGCCTATGTTGACCCTTTGGCCTAAGCTGATCTCAAAAATAGTTGGTGGTTCAATTCAGTTAGCTGTTACGGATTCATCACTTCCGCTGTTGTGGTTTTCACCCACTTGACATATTTCTGATATTATGTACTATTATTATTCTCAAAAGGTTTATTATTCAGGAACAGCTATCTAAAGTTTAAAATGTTGACTTAAAATGATACAGGAAACCGAACCGGAAGACGAGGAGGTGAAGAGGAGGAGGCGGCGCGAGCAAAGTTGGAGAAGACGCGTGACGTCAAGGCTCCACAGCGAGCCAGGTCTACCGAAAGTCGCGAGGGAATTTTGAGTTCGTTGAAGGGACATCCGGCGATAGGAATTATCGCTGGAGTGGAAAATCTGCATAGTCAGATTTGGGCGCTGAGATTTCGACGAATCCTCGCCTAGTCGCATCGGCTCAAGTAAGAGCCATCGGCCATTTTGAACCCTGCGCTTCGGACACCTACAAAGGTTTTGCCTCGCGTAATCTTCACCCCCAACATCCTACCGTTTGTCAGGGATGTGTGTGTGTGACCGCTTCGTCTCCAATTACGTTGCGGTTCGTTGAGTAAGCAGTGAAGGTGCCCCTCTGAAGGGCGCCATTGTACAGTTTCGGCGGGGCGATCACCATTGTCAACTGTACGTGATTCGAATATCGACTGGAGAGCGAGATTCGGGCTTCGACTGGATATCGTTCTAGTGACCGCTGGAGCGAATCACATTCGCCTTGGAAAATGTTAGAGAGACATTGAGGAGTGTCCGTTTCACTCGCTGGGAGCGCAGTGAGTTATTTGACTTTATTGATGGTATATAGAGTGCACTCTTAATTGCCATTTGTTGTACCGTTATTCCTTTGTGATTTTCAATATATTATTTGTTAATTTATAATCATTGGTGTGGTTTCACTATTGATTTCTAACACAGAGTAACATATATTTCTGCCGTGCCTCCTCTCGGGGTTCGGAGGTGTACCGAGACCAGGAGATCGTAGAGGAACCCGTAACATAGCCGATATGTAAATCCTATTTAAATTTTAAGTCAATCGGATTAAAATTGAGGATTTTAGAAATTTGAAAAAAAGTGGTTGACCTTTGGCCTGTGTTGACCTTTTGACCTAAAAAAAATATAGGATTTTGTCGGACCACAAACTCTACCATTAATTTGGTGAAGTTTTGTGAAGATTGGTTTCAAATTGTGACCTGTAGGCAAGTATAAGTGAGTGGACAGACAAACACACAAACACACAAACACACACGTACAAACACACAAAGCGATCAACATACTTGCAAAAAAAAAAAAAAATATTGCCAAGTAACAAGAGGCACAGAATAATTGAGGGGTAAGTGTGCTAACTCTGCATCATCCTGTTGGACTGACAAACTCATGAACACTGACAATAAACAAGTTGTTTTTATACAGTCTTAATGAAATATCTCATTTTGTTTATAAGTACACCCACTTCTTACGGGAGCGGCAGGAAGGGTCATATTATTATCCTCTCTGGGGTATGTAGATTACAGTAGATCTACGCTCAGGCCTCAAAAACATCAGCTTTCCTCCCTTTCAGTTTCGTGTTAAACAGCAGTAGCGACTGTTTAAAAATGTAATCATACATGTTTTTGGTTTATAAGAGTTTTTTGATGCCCCACAAAACAGCACGATAAGCTATTTATACACGTTAACATGGCATTTTCCCGAGGAGGAAAAACCCCTTGGGGAGAAGGGATATTTATCAATATTCATCCTGTTTTGTAATACCATTGTTATTATGCTATTATTTAATAGTGTTATTACTTTTGTTATTTGAAGCGGCCTTGGAAAAATGCCACGATTAGCTATCTTAACACAAATATGCACCTCAACATGGATTTCACCCAAACGGAAACCCCCTTATGAAGGGAGGGGGGATGAAGTCGCTACAACCTCCATTGTGTGACCCTTAGTCCTCCTGTCAAGTTTAGTTGAGATTGGATAAGTAACGACGGATTTATGTATTGCGGTCAAAAATACACAGACAGACTGTCTGTGTATTTTGATACACAAAAACATCTTTGATACACAAAAATACACATACACAGACAGAAAAATACACTACATCAGTGCTGATGTAGGGACAGACAGACGACAGACACCAAATTGTATCTTTCAGTATGATGACACAGGTGTATCACAGAAATTCATTTGAATGATGTAATCTGAATTTTAAAGATACTCTTCTGATATGATGTCACTTGTGGGAAGTTCTCTTCTGTCAATGTTTTGGTTCTCATGAGCTAAAACCAGGAAAGAAGGAAAATGAAGGAAAATGAAGGAAGAAGGAAAATGACAAAATGGCAAGTAATGACAAAACACACCTCTTATCCTGGGACAGCCAGACAGGTAATGCGTGACGTCTGCCTATGTCGAGGTAAATAGCTTTTGAGTTTCTTCTTATCGTGCTTGGATCCTGCAATGTACAAATGTCTGTGCTTGGATTTCTGGAGATATTTTGATCTTTAGATCACATCGTTTTTGATAACTTGTATCAAACTGGTTCTTTAAGTGTTCCATTTTGTGCCTGCAGTAATCCTGTGCTTTCAGTCGGAGTCGGATGAACCTTTGTGTTGTTGCATGAAATAAATGGCAGAATGTCAGAGATGTGGAATGATTATGATCAGACCTGGCACAGAAATCTTTCATTCGACCCTTACAATCTCACTTGATTGCACCACATGCCCCACTGCGGAGGCACGATAAGACTGCACAAGCAAAGCTTCACCTCTGTGTCAGAATCTGGTAAAATTTGGCAGATTGTTCGCAATTTCTATGCTAAAGCAGACGATATATGGAAGGGGGCGTCGTGGTTTGGTAAAGAGATGTTTGGTAAAGAATAAAAACCATTTATAATTATTGATTGAGGACACAAATGTCATAACCGACACGCATGGCTCGAGAAAGTGTTCTGCAGTGCTGATGTAGGGATTTCGACAAATGTTGATATCTCACATTGAGATCACGCAGGTTAGGTATGTTTAGTTGTGGTGAGGTTAGTTGTGTACCTGCGTGCGTGTATGGGTTTTTATGATTTATTACTTGGAAAAAATTTTTTTTGGACAAGTATGTTGATCACTCCGGGTTGTGTGTTTGTGTGTGTTTGACCGCCCGCTCACTTATACTTGCCTACAGGTCACAATTTTAAAGCGATCTTCACGAAACTTCACCAAATGGTGGAGGTTGTGGTCCGAGAAAATCCTATTTATGTTTGAGGTCAAAAGGTCAATATAGGCCAAAGGTCAACCACTTTTCGAATTTCTAAAATCCTCAATTTTCAACCGATTCACTTGAAATTTGAATAGGATTTTCATATCAGTTAATGAATTCAACCAACAACTATTTTTGAGGTCAACACAGGTCACAAGGTCAACATAGGCCAACGGTGAACCACTTTTTTTCGAATTTCTAAAATCCTCAATTTTCATCCGATTGACTTGAAAGTTGAATGGGAATTTTATATCAACGAACTGAATTCAACCACAAACTATTTTTGAGATCAACAAACGTCATAGGCCAAAGGTCAACCACCTTTTTTTCAAATCTCTAAAATCCTCAATTTTCATCTGATTGACTTTAAATTTGAATGGGAATTTTATATCAACGAACTGAATTCAACCACAAACTATTTTGGAGATAAACATAGGTCAAAAGGTCAACATAGGCCAAATGGTCAACAACCATTTCAAATATCTAAAATCCTCAATTTTCATCTGATTGACTTGAAATTTGAATATAATGTTCAAATCAGCTAACTCAATTCAACCACAAACTATTTTTGGGATCAACATACGTCATAGGCCAAAGGCCAACCACTTTTTTCAGTTTTCTAATATCCTCAATTTTCATGTGATTGACTTGAAATTTGAATGGAAATTTCATATCAACGAACTGAATTCAACAACAAACTATTTTGGAGATCAACATAGGTGAAAAGGTCAACATAGGCAAAATTTCTAAAATTGTCAATTTTTATCCGATGAACTTAAAATTTTAAGGGGATTTGCATATCAGGTCACTGAATTCAACCACCCATTATTTGTGAGGTCAAAAGGATGCTCAACTGAGTGCCATTCTACTTTGTTCTCTTTTTGCCAAGTGTCGCTCTATGAGTGATTTTTCATTTATATTTGTCCATCTCTCCTTTTTCCTTGTCATAATTTGTCTATGGAGGGATGAATCTTGCAAATAGTTGTTGTAGGGTTCACCTGACTGCACCTGTATGGGTTTGAGGGTAGAAGAGTAGCAGTTGTTTCCCAAATCCTATCCAGGTTCCTCCTGATGACTCCAGTGCTGTGTTTGGTGAGTTATTTGATTGAAGGCATCAGTCTTCAATTGTTCAATTCAATTGTTCAAATTCATCAGACAATTTTTCAATTGTCACCATGCCAGTTGGCTGGTTGTGGGTACCTCTCTCACCAGCCATGGCTCTTCAGCAAAGGACTTCTGCGACTCACTGGGACTGACACAATCTGTCAATTTCCTGACCCGGATCTCAGTCAACGGAGCATCTTCTCTTCTGGACTTGGTTATGACTAACTTCCCTGAAAATGTCTGCTGCTCTTCTTCTGCTCCAATCGGCTCATCTGATCATGTGCTTGTTAAAGTGGACATCTCTCCGACCATTCTCAGAGAGCCTCCTCAGCGTCGACGAGTCTTGCATTTCACTCAGGCCAACTGGCACGGTGTCACGGTCTTCAAGCAGCCATCAATCATCTGGACTGGTCTCCCATCTCTACCGCCTCTGACATCAACTCATCCTGGGAATTCTTCCAAAGTAAATTGCTCTCTCTCATGCACAGATTTATCCCATCTCGTCTTCAGTTGTCCTACCCTTCCTCCCGTCCAGGGTACATGGAATCTTGTGGTGAGGCTGTTGCCCAGAAACAACTTGCTTTCGTCTCCTGGAAAGCAAATCCAACGGAAAGAAATCTCATTTCCTTTCACAAAGCCCGAAACAAGTGCGTGTCCACCCTCAGGAGAGCCAGGAAACAATATCTCTCCGTTCTCAAGACCGAACTCTCTTATCTGCCTCCCTCTTCCAAATCCTGGTGGCGTCTGGTCAAATCTGTTTCTGGTGTTTGTTCCCCCTCCATCCCCTCCCTCACCTCAAACGGCTACACGGCTGACTCCGCACGTGAAAAAGCTGAATGCCTCAACTCTGTGCTTGCCTCTAAATCTTGTGTCCCAAACCCATTCCTCTCTGTACCCACCGTACCCAGTCGTACCCAGCTGCTCCTGGACTCCGTGTCCTTTCCTCCTGACAAGGTGGAAAAGTTTCTGTCAACCCTCGACTCTGATTCTGCAACTGGACCTGACGGCATCAGCCCACAGGTCCTAAAATCCTGTGCTTCCGCTCTTTCACTCCCTCTCTCTGTTCTCTTCACCCTCTCTTTTGCTCAAGGTCATCTGCCATCTGCTTGGAAATCAGCCAACATCACCGCTTTGCACAAAAAAGGTGCAAAAACAGATCCTAGCAACTACAGACCAATCAGCCTTCTCCCAATTAATCAGCAAAGTCATGGAATCCATCATTGCTTCAGATATGAAATCTTTCCTCTTCTCCAATGGCTTGATCTCTGATAATCAATTTGGTTTCAGACCTGGTCACTCCACTCTGGACATGCTGCTTCTGCTTTCTCAACAATGGATGGAGGTCCTCAATGCCAAACAGGAAATTAGAGCTGTCTCCCTTGACATATCACGTGCCTTCGATACGGTCTGACACCCCGCTCTGCTCACCAAACTCTCCTCCTTTGGTATCAATGGAAATATCCACGCATGGCTGGCGGACTTCCTCTCTAGTCGTAGTCAACGTGTGGCCCTGAATGGGTTTCTCTCATCTCCTCCTCCTGTTCAGGCTGGAGTTCCCCAAGGCATTGTTCTGGGCCCTGTGCTTTTCCTTGTCTTCATCAATGATCTCTCTGACTCCCTTGAAAATCCTCTCTATCTCTTTGCTGATGACTCTACTCTCTGTCGCTTCCTCATCCCTCAGATCGGCAGTCTGCAGCCTCCTCACTCTCTGCAGACCTGGACAAAATCACAGACTGGGCAAACAAGTGGAACATGTCTTTCAATCCTGACAAATCTCACACTCTTACGATGTCTCTCCGAAAAGACCGACTGGACAACCCTCCCATCCACTTTCTGAATAATCCTCCCCAAGAAGTTCTGTCACTCAAGCTTTTGGGTCTCACTATCTGCCATGATCTTTCCTGGGAAAACCACATTTCAAATCTGGCCTCCAAAGCCAGTCGCTGACTGGGCATCCTCCGTCGTGCGAAGTCCTTCCTTGGCACATCTGAGCTCCTCACCACATGCAAGGCTTTCATCCGCAGCTCAATGGAATACTGCTCTCCCCTCAGGGCTGGTGCTCCTGCCTCACACCTAGCCCGTCTTCACGCTGTTGAAACCAAAGCGTTCAGAATCATTGGAATCTCCCGCGATGAAGCTAACTCCAAGGGCCTTTCACTCACTCACCGCAGGCAGGTTGGTGGTCTTTCCGTCTTCTACCGACTCCTCTCTGGCCTTGCCCTCCCAGCTCTCTCTGGGCTCTGTCCCCCAAATATTCCTACAGGTCACACAAGATCTGCCTGCAACCCTCTTATGGTTAAACTGCCAAAATCAAGACTCTCTGCTCACCTTCACTCCTTCATTCCTCTTTTCTCCCGCCTCTGGAACAAACTCCCTCACTCTCTTCAATCCCACTCCACCCTCCAGGTCTTTAAAACAGCTGTTCACCACCATCTCATATCTTCCCCCATCCAAAACCTTGATCTTTTCTACCCCCGCTAATTTCACCCCAAATCCACTTTTGTGAAATACGAACTTCTGTCCGGGAAGTCCTTGGTGTCCTTGTGATTTATACTTCTCCTACCCCGCCCCCCCCCCCCCCCCGCTTCCCATGCCTCCTCCCCCCAAGCCCTCTCCCTCCCACACATCTCCCTGCTCTCAAATGTTATGTTTGTGTGCTTCCCCTTCTCTCCCCATCTTGTCTTCCGCTCCCTCTTTTTATATATTTTGTTTGTCTGGTTGATTTGTTTGTGAAATAAATGTTAGCTCTTTCACGAGCCTCGATTCAGTGTATAAAAAAAAGAAGAAGAAAAAAGTCATATTCCTTTGCATGGGGAAAATGTAAAAACGACATCTGCTGATCTATTTCTTGAAAACCATACAGTCATAATTTATCATTCCAGAGTAATCATCAAAATTGATATTTGATCTTTTTATAAATCTTATCATTATTTTTTTTACAGCTAAATGCGTCTGATGCGTCCGGTACGGTATCTGAATTTTGAGACCGGAAGGGCATTCCTGATGCACCTGGGCACCAAAGGAATTTGGCATTGTGGGATGCAGGTGTGTCATAAAATACTATTTTCGTACGAAGTACACAAGCAATGTCGACATTATTTTTTATCAAAGCCCTTGAATGGGAGGGAATGGGGTAAAGGGTATGAGAGGCGTTTCAAAAAAAAAATCATACCAACGAGAGAGTCCAAAATTGTCATTGATACACTGTGGCGGACACAAAAGCCCACTGGCGTGGTGACATCATTCCACGCACCAAGTGGGCGGTGGCCACGCCCGAGGGGTAGGCGTGGCCTCATGATATACACCGGGCGACCAGCCCAGAACATTTCAGTGTTACAGTGTAGTCTTACAATAAAGACGTTTATATGTTACCGCTTGTCCGCTTCCTCCTTGCTCACAAGCAGCGCGCGTAACGCCGCGCTTTACTGGTGACCCTCGACGTTGGATCTGCCGGAGCGATCCTTCCACACGCGACGCCATCGCCATGGCCGACTTCGTCAAACTTCCGGAATTTTGGGAGGCTCAGGCCGAAGTCTGGTTCGTCCAGGCCGAAGTCCAATTTCAGCTTCGGCACCTCACCGGCGATGACACGCGCTATTGCCACGTCGTCGCCTCCCTCGGGCCCGGCACGGCCGCTCGAGTTGTGTCCGTCCTTCGCCACCCACCGAAAGGCCACAAGTACGAGGCACTCAAGCGGCTACTCCTAGCCACGTTCAGCCTCACGGACGACGCACGGGCCGACCGCCTCCTGGATCTCCCCGAGCTCGGTGAGACGCGCCCGTCGGTCCGAATGGACCATATGCTGTCACTGTTGGGCGACGAAGCCCCCGGTTCGCTATTCCGGGCGCTTTTCCGTCGCCAACTTCCAGCGCAGGTTCGCCTCGCGTTGGCCGGGACCGGGCTAACGGAACCCCGAGCATTGGCGGCCGAGGCGGACAAGTACTTCGCCGCTTCGGACACGCGGGCGAGCGTCGGCGTGGCCGTCACGGCATTCGACGCTGATGTTCAGCAGCGCGCTGATGTTCAGCAGCATGCTGATACGCACCTCGTGAACGCCGCCACGCCCCGCCCACCGCCGCGGCGAAAACCGCCACCGCGGGGAAACCCGTCGACTCCACCGGCCTGGCGGAGCCAGCCGCGCTCCTCCAGCTCCACCACCTGGTGCTGGTTCCACGCCAAGTTCGGCCACGAAGCTCGGCGGTGTCATCCGCCGTGCTCCTTCAACGGGTCGGGAAACGCCCGGGCCGGCGCTCAATATTGGCGATGAGCGCCGGCCGTTCGAGCAGCCTGCTGTTCATAACGGACACCTTCTCCGGGCGCCGTTACCTGTGCGACACGGGAGCGCAGGTGAGTGTCATTCCCGCCGGCACGTCAGACAAGCACGCCGCGGGTGGGGGCCCCGCGCTGCTTGCCGCGAACGGGACGCCCATCCGTACGTACGGAAAACGCTGCCTCTCTCTGCGGTTTGGAGGGCAGGTTTTCCGATGGACGTTCGTCACCGCCGACGTGCCCATGGCACTGCTTGGCGCGGACTTCCTGTGCGCTAATGGGCTCCTGGTCGACGTCAAGCGCAGACGGCTTGTCCAGGCCGAGACGTTCAGCTCGCTCGCTTGTGCGTTGCCCAGCTCAACGAGCGGCTTGCCAAGCGGCTTGCCGAACGATTCGGTTCCGGCCACGTTGGTCTGTACGCTTCCGGCAGCGGACGCATTCACCCGCCTCCTCGCCGGTTTCCCGGCCCTCACGCGGCCCACCTTCTCGGCGGGGGCCGTCAAGCACGGGGTGGCCCATCACATCCCCACCGTCGGGCCACCGGTCTACGCCCGGGCACGCCGCCTCGAGCCGACGAAGCTGGCAGTGGCAAAAGCGGAGTTCGCTACCCTGGAGCGACTCGGCATCGTTCGGCGCTCAGAGAGCGCTTGGGCGTCGCCGCTGCACATCGTGCCGAAGCCCGGCGGGGGATGGCGACCGTGCGGGGACTATCGCCGTCTCAATGACGCCACGACTCCCGACCGCTACCCCGTCCCCCACATTCAGGACTTTTCCGCCCATTTGGCGGGCAGGTCCTTCTTCTCGAAGGTGGACCTCATACGCGGCTACCATCAGGTCCCCGTCAGGCCGGAGGACGTCCCGAAGACGGCGGTCATCACGCCATTCGGACTCTTCGAGTTCCTGCGCATGCCCTTCGGTCTGAAGAATGCGGCTCAGGCGTTCCAGCGACTGATGGACAGCGTCCTGCGCGACTTGGATTTTGTCTACGTCTACCTGGACGATATCCTCGTCGCCAGCGCGTCCCGCGAAGAGCACCTACGCCACCTCCGCACGCTCTTCGAACGCCTGGGCCAGCATGGCCTGATTGTGAACCCCGCAAAGTGCCGGTTCGGCGCCGCCACAATCGATTTTCTGGGGCACCGTGTCACCAGGCACGGAGCCGTCCCCCTGCCGGCCAAGGTGGAGGCGGTGAAGGGGTTTCCGCGCCCCCGCACGATCAGAGGGCTGCAGGAGTTCCTGGGCATGGTGAACTTTTACCATCGGTTCCTGCCCCGTATCGCCCAGCTCCTGCGCCCCCTGCACGAAGCTCTCCGAGGTAAGCCGGGCAAAGGCGACGTTACCTGGACCGAGCAGATGGACACAGCGTTCACGGGCGCGAAGCTCGCCTTGGCTAACGCCACCATGCTCGCGCACCCGTCGCCCGATGCACCGATCGCCCTCACCACCGATGCCTCGGACTACGCGGTGGGCGCGGTGCACGAGCAATGGGTGCGTGGAGCTTGGCAACCGCTGGCGTTCTTTAGCCGGCAGCTTCGCCCGCCCGAACGCCGTTACAGTACCTTCGACCGCGAGTTGCTCGGACTTCACTTGGCGGTCAGGCACTTCCGCCATCTGCTCGAGGGCCGGGCGTTCACTGCCTTCGTCGACCACAAGCCGCTGATCTTCGCGATGGGCAAGGTCACCGAGCCGTGGTCGGCCCGGCAGCAGCGTCACCTCTCGGCCGTGTCCGAGTACACGACGGACATCCAGCACGTCGCGGGGAAGGACAACCCGGTGGCGGATTGCCTTTCCCGGGCCGTCGCCCACGCAGTCCACCTCGGCATCGACTATGCCCGGATGGCAGCGGACCAGGCCGCTGACCCCGACGTCCAGGCCTTGCGGACCGCCGTCACGGGCCTCCACGTCACCGAGGTGCCGTTCGACGGCGCGGGCACGGCCCTCTTGTGCGACGTCTCCCTCGGGCGTCCTCGCCCCATTGTGCCCGCGGGCTGGCAGCGCCAGGTGTTTGACGCCATCCACGGCCTGTCCCACCCGGGCGCGAGGGCCTCCCAAAGGCTGATCGCCGACAAGTTCGTCTGGCATGGCCTCCGGAAGGCCGTCCGCGGCTGGGCCAGGACGTGCCTCGCGTGCCAGCGCGCCAAGGTGCACCGGCACACCCAGGCCCCGTTGGCCCCGTTCACGGTGCCGGAACGCCGGTTTGACCACGTCCACGTGGACCTGGTGGGACCTCTGCCCCCCACGCGGGGTTTCACCTACGTCCTCACCATGGTGGACCGCACCACCCGGTGGCCGGAGGCCGTGCCCTTGGCGTCGACAACGGCGGCCGATGTCGCGCAGGCTTTCATCGCCACCTGGGTCGCCCGGTTCGGCGCCCCCTCAGACATCTCGTCCGACCGCGGCCCCCAGTTCACCTCGGAGCTCTGGGGGGCGGTTGCGCAGGGGCTCGGGGTCCGGCTGCACCGAACCACGGCCTACCACCCCCAGGCTAACGGCCTGTGTGAGCGATTTCACCGCTCATTGAAGGCCGCGCTCCGGGCCACCCTCCGCGACGGCGGCTGGGTCGACAGGCTCCCCTGGGTCCTGCTGGGCCTCCGGACGGCGCCCAAGGAGGACCTGCGCGCATCCGCGGCGGAGTTGGTCTTCGGGCAACCGCTGCGGGTGCCGGGCGAGTTCCTCCCCGACTCCACGGCACCATGGTCCGCGGCACAGCAGCGCTCCGCTCTGCAAGAGACCGCCCAGAGGTTCGCCCCGGTGCCAACGGCATGCCACGGGCACCCACCGACGCACGTCGCCCCGGAGCTTCGCACGGCGGAGTACGTCTTCGTCCGCCACGATGCCCATCGGACACCACTGCGGCCCCCGTACGACGGGCCTTTCCGCGTGCTGGAGACCGGGGCGAAGCACTTCACCCTGGACATCGGCGGTACTCCTGACCGCGTTTCGGTAGACCGCCTCAAGCCGGCCCACCTCGATGTGGACCATCCACCACCAGTGGCCCGACCCCCACGTCGGGGCCGCCCTCCTGCGGGCGGACCCCCGGCACCGCCCAGCCCCGCCGCCACGCCGCCCCCCGGTCCTGCACCCATCCCAGGGGCAGCCAGGGGCATCCCACCTGGCATCCCTGCACCCCGGACGCCGCCGATCGCCAGGGGGCGCTTCGGCCGGGTCATTTGTCTGCCCCGCAAACTGGCCCTCCAGGTGCGCGGGAATTCTGGGGGGGGGCGCGTGTGGCGGACACAAAAGCCCACTGGCGTGGTGACATCATTCCACGCACCAAGTGGGCGGTGGCCACGCCCGAGGGGTAGGCGTGGCCTCATGATATACACCGGGCGACCAGCCCAGAACATTTCAGTGTTACAGTGTAGTCTTACAATAAAGACGTTTATATGTTACCGCTTGTCCGCTTCCTCCTTGCTCACAAGCAGCGCGCGTAACGCCGCGCTTTAACACCACAATTTTAATCCCCACCCTTTTTTAAATGAAACGGAGGGATATTGCACTCCGCTCTGTCTGTCTGTCACGCTATCTCACGTCACGCATTCCTCCTGTCATCTCTATGTATATTTAAAAATCTAGTTTATAGGAAATTCCTTTGTATAAACAATGGTTTGAATGTAACTGATGTTTTCAGCTTTGATGTTAAAGAGTAACAAATTACAGTTCATGCACATTGCATTTATTGGTCAGGATGGTGAGAACAGATTATCATTTTTGATTGATAATCTGTAATATTTTTACATGTCAATAACAATAAACTTATTTAATATTTTGTTATCTAATATCTAATATTTGTTACTTTGTTTGGACTTTGTTACGATAAAACGATACGCGTTTTTTTTCATACGCTCAAAAAAACCGTTTTCATTATTTTGAGCATACGGAAGAAGAAGAAGAAGTCTGCATACAAACGGATGACGACGTGCTTTGCATTTTCAGATGCTCTCTAGTTTTTCTTCAAACTAACTCGCCCATTTTTACGATGGATTAATAAAGCTACTATTTGGAGTGAGCGTTCATCTGCATTATTTATTTATTACCATCTGCAACAAGAACATCAAGTTACAATAACAAACTGCTTATGAAGTACCAGGCCATTATGCTTCTCCAATTTATTAAACCATTCTAGTAAGACAATTGTCTTCTGTCCCTTCAGCTGACAGTTTCGTTGAATTTTCAGTAAGATTTGTACACCCGTAGGTGGCACACGACTTCATTTTGCTTTAAAGTACAGTACAGTATTTTTAGCAATTCAATCAGTAAAGCCAATTAAATCAAACAGAATATCAGCGACAGCTTTCCACTGCTGTTCACATGTTCAGTGCGTGTATTGGAGAAAACAATATGGCCGCCAGTACACTTCTGGTGGCATCAAAATAAATGGGCGATTCAGCGTTAAGCCTCTGATCCAGTTAGTGTAGAGATCAGTGAGGAATACCTGTCGATGTAAAGACAATTTATAGCAAGTTAGTTTGAACCATTGAGGAAAAACTGTGCATTTCCAAGATTAACAAACAAATCTATAAAGCAAATCCCAACAAAACTTTCTGGAACAATGGAAGCTGATATGGCAGTCATGTGACATTTTAAGAACAATTTGTTGAATCACTTGTGAGGGTTTTCCTTATAATCCAGATTAGATAATCCTCCATTATGTTGACTAGCGAAGAACCAGTCTGTTAATTCCCCCAAGATGAGCGTATTTTAGTATGATTTGCACTTATAAACATACAAATTTACATAGAGAGAATTGGGGTCCTGCCCCTACTTTGAACATAGTGTCGCATCGCCCAGCGATTAAGACCACTGGGTGACGATGACCAATCTTTTTTACTCCCGAAATCTTGGCGGTTATTTTTATGGCACACGCGGGACGGAAGGCAGCGAAGGCGCTTACCTGAACGGAAGCACATGGGTTTATTCCCGAACCCACAACGAATAAACGAACACAACAAATGAAAAATGCCACAATAATGATTTAATAAAAATAAATGCAAGACAAAATAAATGTTGAAGTAAACTAATTGCAATTCCTACTTTGAGGATCCTCCACTCAGACACAAATATGAACACACAGGGGAATGATAAAGTAAAATAAATGTTCTTTTTATATCGTGCAGTCACTTAGCTGGTCCCAACGAGTTATTTTGTAAAGGTGACGGCGATGGTAAGGTCCCAATGCCTCCCACGCTGGAGCGCCCAAAATGGTGCCGGCCGACGATGGTGACGTGCACAGAGCCGTCGAGCGAGCTGTGAAAACAGCTCTCTTTTGCTCTCTCTCTCTCCATCCCTCCCCCGAAAGGCACGGCCTTCAGGCCACCACAGGCCCAGCAGTCTTCAAAACCTCCTTCAATAGCCACCACCACAGCTAAGAGCTCCTTGCTCTCAAAAGTGCACACCAAAAACTACCTCAGCACATGAACAGAGAAATATGGCACCCCCTCATCTTTGAGCATATCACCAGAGAACTACTCAGAGAGAGCCAGGAGACACATTCTCCTTCCTTTTGCTCGAAGCTTCACTACTGACGTCACACTGTCTAATGGCTGAGCTCCATAAAATTCCCCATGTCTCCTCGACCAATAACGAAGCGCGGGGCATGGCCTGCCGGTTACCATATTTTGGAGGCGGGGTGTAGATGCCAAACCGCTCTGCCTGCTTGCAGGGGACTGTTGCTGTAATTGTTGTTGTTGTAACGGAGGTTCTTATGGCCGGGCTTGTTGTAGTTTTATTTTTTAAAACGTAGGAAAAAGCCACAGGAGGCAATCACATGCTGGGGGAAAACTAACCGTACTCCCTATCTAGTTAACACAGCTTCACCCCTCATGTGAAGACACATAAAAATCTTAAGCTCCAGGTTCCCTACTTAAATACATCGAGATGTCTCCTACTCGTCCATGGTCCATGATCCACCTATACGATCCTATGTTTTCTATGAGATTCCGTCATCTACCCCAGCAAACGTAACAATATGAATTATTTAGTATCCCCTAAAACTCCCCCTTGCGCACCTTTAGTAGTTAGTACAACCAGTAGTTTTGAACTCATTCCATCCAGTGGTTCAGGAGTGCATAGAAGTCAAACACACAAATATACAGACGCTTCTAGAATTATATATATATATATATATAATTTTATATATATATATATATATATATATATATATATATATATATATATATATATATATATATATAATGGTAAACTACCTACTTTTAGAGGCCATTTTTCCCCGCAGAGCGGGGGTTGGCCTTTTTTGGGCACCGTGGTCCCCTTTTTGAAGCAATGTTTCATGGCCGGATGAAATGTTTCATGTTTTTGAAGCAATGTTTCATGGCCCTTCCTGCCGCCAACCCTGTTAGTCGCCTCTTGCGACACACAGGGAATTTTACCAGTGAACTGGTACTCAAATTTTGTCGACCTCGGAAGGATGACAAGCTGAGTCAACCCCCCTGGCGTTAATTCAGCGATCAACCGGGATTCGAACCCAGGATCCTGGGATCCCAAGCCGGCACCCTAACCGCTAAGCGAACACCAGGCTATATGATGGTAAACTGATATATTTAATTAATTTGGTGTTGATATAGTAGAGGCATGATAGGCCAAATGGCCTTCTGCAACAAAGTTTATTGTATATCCTTGTGATTACCCTGGAGTACTCCCCATTCCAGAGAATTGTCACATCAAGGACGAGTACTCTCATCCCTCCCCTTCCGGAGAATTGCTCACTTATAATTATCAAGTGGAGAACCACCAGATTTAATCAATGAGGGAACTTTGATCCCCCAACTTTCAGCCAATGAAGGAATGCATTATTTACACAATTAATTTCAGTTGATCCCATCTCCCACTGAAATTCTTCCCTCAATAGGCTCTCGAAATGTTCATAAAAAGGAAAGATAAAACAAAGAATAGCGTGTAGGAGGCAAGCGGATAATGTGCCTTTTCTACATGGGTTAAAGGAAGAAGATGTTGAAGGAAGATCATCTTAACAAGTGGAAATATTTTACGAATGAAATTTCTACCATTGAGTAGTCTTGAGATGATCTTGTCCGCGCTCCAAACAAACTGACACTCAGAATGGATCATCATCATCATCGGATCGATCTCGATCGGACACGATTCGTCAGTCACCATACTTAGACACATCTGTGTCTTTCGGTTGCTAATATTATACTCATGTGGTCGCAAGTTCTACATGAGTACGCAGTATTCTTTTTGTCAGAATTTATGATCTTCATCGTTGAAATGCCGGGTAACAAGTATTTCTACTTCGCCATTTCAACTACTGAAGCACTACTGCTGACATGATGATTTTTGGCATTAAGGTTTACTCCTCAAAGTTTTGACTATACTTCGTCTGTCCCCTACTCTCTGACCTGCCTGGTTTGGTTAGACCGGTCCAGAATAGCTCATTGGGTCATCAGGGCACGCAAGCCGCTCCACGATCGTCAACGTGATAGTCAATTGGAGCGGCAGAATGGATAGTCTCACAAAGTTTTAGGTTCGATGTCCCAACTCTGTATCAACAAAATGATTTCTCAGATCAAAGTCTTAGATACAAATTTTCCATCTCCATTAGCCAAGAAGGAAGGCTGACTCTGTGTAAACATTTCCTTTTTCTGTTTACTTGAATAATTTACAGCATCCTTGCTTCATTAGCCAATTTATGCAACTTTTACCAAGTGCAAAGTCATGGCCTGACTTTGTTCCTTATGTGACGCAAGCATGCAGAACTGATACCATACCATGTTATGCCATGATATACCATGATACCATGGGCTCAACCACAACTTGGCTGGGTTCCGTCGCCAATTGCCTGCTCTCTGTGGAAGGCAATGTGGAATCTTTAACTGCCACCAACAACTAGTGGACGATCAGCAGCTTAACGTCCCATCTGACGGACGGTCGGCGTACCCATTGATGCAACACCATGCCTGTGAAACACCAGAATGACAGTTTATAGTCAGATCAGAAATGTAACCCGGCTGCATAGCTCGAAGTCGAGTACACCACCATTGAGCTATCCTGCCGGCATGTACCACATAGTGAAAAAGACATGCTATTTACCTGTGAAATAATTTTGAAGCCCTCTGAGAAGATTAACTTTAAATACCTGCTCAAACCCTATTTTTTTTACCTACCTCCTATATTTCCCCTCATTTTGCTGTGATACATCCACTTGTTGTCCTACTGTCTTGTTGTCCTACTACGCCTCCACTAGTGTTTTTCCCTCTGCCACCGAAGGTGAGTGGAGGTTATGTTTTCACCCCTGTCGGTCTGATTATTTCTTAGCAAGAATTTTTTTTTGACAAGTATGTTGATCACTCTGGTTTGTGTGTTTGTGTGTGTGTTTGTCCGCTCACTTATACCTGCCTACAGGTCACAATTTTAAACCGATCTTCGCACAACTTCACCAAATGCTAGAGTTCGTGGTCTGACTAAATCCTCTCTTTTTTGAGGTCAAAAGGTCAACATAGGTCAAAGGTCAGTTCGTGGATGAAATCAGTTAGCTGATATGTAAATCTTATTCAAATTTCAAGTCAATCGGATGAAAATTGAGGATTTTAGAAATTGGAAGATTTTAGAAGTTTGGCAACCACTCTCGAACTATTTTGAAGATCAACATAGGCCAAAAGGTCAACATAGGCCAAAGGGCAACAACTTTTTTCGAATTTCTAAAATCCTCAATTTTCATCCGATTGACTTGAAAACTGAATAAGATTTTCAAATCAGCGAACTGAATTCAACCACCAACTATTTTTGAGATCAACATACGTCATAGGTCAAAGGGCAACCACTTTTTTTTCAAATTTCTAAAATCCTCAATTTTCGTCTGATTGACTTTAAATTTGAATGGGAATTTCATATCAACGAATTGAATTCAACCACAAACTATTTTGGAGATCAACATAGGTGAAAAGGTCAACATAGGCCATATTTCTAAAATTGTCAATTTTCATCCAATTAACTTAAAATTTGAAGACGATTTGCATATCAGGTCACTGAATTCAACCACCCATTATTTGTGAGGTCAAAAGGATGCTCAACTGAGTGCCATTCTACTTTGTTCTGTTTTGCCAAGTGTCGCTCCATGAGTGATTTTTCATCTGTCTGTCTGTGAACAGGACATCTGAAAAAGTTATGGACGGATTCCGAGGAAATTTGGTGGACAGGTTGGGTATGAGACAAAGAAGAATTGATTTGATTTGGGTGAAGATCCGAATCCGTATAGGAGAATGTTTTAATTTTTAAGTGATTCTTCACCATTGAAAGATATACAGATGGTGTCAAAACGATATATAGCTTGATATTTCAAAAAGTTGTGGACGTGTTATGACAAAACTCGGTGGATGAGTTGGCAAGGTGAAACAACAAGCCAATTAGATTTTGGGGTCCAGATGCAGATCCAGCAGATCAGTGGGATGCAAAACGTAAACTGTTCACCCTGGCAGAGGTATGCGCTCTACCGAGTACCGTTCTCGTCTTATATTATAACAACATTGACTATTATATTAATGCAGCTTAGTTTGGGTGAGAAGAAACTAAACTTGAGATTTAGAAACATTTAATTCACATAAATCCGTCTCTTCAAAAACTTGTGATCACAACAACTCAAAGTAAACTATACATGAGCAGCCAATATGAAGTGTTGGGGGTAGCTAATCCATCAAATTTCCAATCAAATCTAATTGTTAACTCGATGTTAGCTCTTCACATCCATTAAGTTAAAAGTCCACTTTTTGTATTGCAGAATATAATCAGAATTATATGTTAGTTTAAAACAAAATGGCTAAAACTCCAGTGGAATATCGCCATAAAATTGTGTTTGTGCACAAAGAAGGAAAACATTGAGTGAAATTGTTCACATCACTGCATTTCCAAGCTGTGGTATCTGAAGCATAATCAAAAAGCACATCGAAACACCATGTGTAATTAACAAACTCAGGACTGGAAGAGCCAAAAATGTTTCTAACAGGGATGATTGAGCGAAACTTGAAGATAATATCCAAAAGGAATATAAATAAGACAAAGTGTTGAATTGACAATGGAACTGGCAGAAGGCTCAAGTATCGTTGTTCAACCATCAACAGTATGAATATCACTTTTGAAATCAGGACTTAAAGGATGTGTTGCAGTAAGAAAACCTTTGTTAAGAAAGGAGAAAAGACTAAACGGCTAAAATATGCACAAGAACACAGAAATTGGATTATGAAACAACGGCCAAACGTGCTTTGGACCAAAGACTGTATGAGAGAGGATGAAAAACTGAAACGTATAAAGAGCCTTGCTTGAAGCCAATAATTAACTATGGAGGATGTTCGTTTCAAGTTTGCAGGTGGTTATCCTCAAGTGGTGTTGGAGAAAATCTCACCTGCGCTGCACTTGCCATGAGATTCTTTGCTTTGGCACCTCCTTCAGATGCATCCACTGCTATACATATATATTGTTACTGATCGCGGTTTAGGATGTTGTTTGCCGAGCGAAGGCTCCGCGACCGAACAGTTGTTCCCCGACTCACCCGATTCACCCAGAACTTTGGCCGTATCGCACCGCAGCTGCCCAATCTGGGAAAAGACTAAAACGACGAAATGCAAAGAGGAAAAGGAATAAAACGAGAAGACGGACAGAAGAGTAATTGGATTTATTATACACACAAGCAAAAAGAAAGCAGTCACGTTTATTTACAACACATAAGACGCAGGTGACACAGTGCAAATACTAGCTTATTCAGACTTAATTAACCCAGGGACAGAACAAACAAAACAAACTCACGTACACAAGAAGGGTGGAAAGGCAGGAGGTGGATGGCTGGAGGGAGAGGAAGGTCCAAGGGGGTCCTGCAGCACGATCGGCGCATTTAGCAGCCGCCGTTCCTTCACGGCCTTGCTCAAAACCGCCGTCCAGGCCCCAAGTGGCTGTTGGGTGTTGTTGCTGCTGTGGCCGCCGCTGCTTTCCCAGGACTTGTCTGACTCGTCTGGTCCAAACCCTCAACTCAACAACACTCTTGCACGTCTCCCTGTCCAACCACTCTTTCTCTCTTGGTCCAACCACTCTTTCTCTTTCTTGGTCCAACCACTCTTTCTTGGTCCACTCACTCCTCACCACTGACTCCCCAACGCAACCAACGCAACCAACTCAACCACTGACCACCACACGCTTCTTGCGCGCGTGCCTTTATAGCGCCTCCAGCGATCAAGCCGCCGGCCTTCAGGACACGCCCATCGGTGTGCTCACCTCGGCCCTGGTTGGTCACGCGACCCTCTGGCTCCGCCCTTGATGACGACGGGCGGGCACGCCCCTCTTCCCCGACCCGAGCACATGTTCAATGGTGGTTTTGGAGGGGAGGTAATTGACAATCGAGGCTTGGCAATGACGAAAGGGGTTGTGAAAGGAAATGGAGATTTTGGGGATGGGAATGAAAGGGGATCTATTCTCTTTCACTGGTGCAATGGACTACTTCAATTAATGGGAGACACAGCCTTACTCTAAAACACAGAATAAGATATAACTATCGAACAGGGGTATTCTATTATTGGCTGACGTGTATGCTTGTGGACTAATTATGGGATGCCCTTTCACCTTCACACAGCTCCAGAGGCAGGGGGCGCAGAATAAACAATAATAATAATTCACACAATCAAAAAAAATATACAGTCCTCATATCCGCAACACTGCACCCTCCTCCTCTTAGGCACGTCCCGGGCCTACAACTTTTATTTAGTGTGACACGTAGGTGTAGTTCCCTCTACTTTTAACCTGACCCTGAGTGCGACAGTTTTAAAACATAAATAAATGTGTCCCGCTGCTCCATTGCACCCTGCCTAACAGACTTACACCCACAGTTAACCGAATTGCGGAATGGTCTTCAAACTATACACTGACGGTGGGGAGCATTATTTACAATGACGCTATTTTTATTTACAAAACTAACCCAGGACCTGTGATTGTTCTTTCTGGGGGGGGGAGACAGTCTGCTCTGCATCAATGCACCATTAAAGCACCCAAAAACGCACCAATACACACCCAAGCACCAATCGGTGCAGTCATCACTGTTCAAGAATATAAAATAAATCAACAACCCCTAACCCTGCAGGTGATCTCTTGCTCTTCAGCTCCCTCTGCTGGTTATTATTGTTTGTTCTTCCAGATGTTGTCATTCTTTCATTTTCTTACTGGCGACCTATTTGCAATAAAGTGTGCCCAATGTGTCCTTTTTATTTTCTTTTATTTATGGCCCACAGGGCCGACGACGTGTGCTTCACCTGTGTGGCATCGGTGCCCTGTGGCCAAGGTCCGCCAGCAAGATTTCGGGCCCTCATGGCCGGTTCCAGCAGAGGGGCCATGCCCCAACCCATGGGGTCCATCAGTGGGGCTCGGCCACAGGCATGTGGTCCATAATGTGGTGCATCGATGCAGACAGCTGGTTCTGGGAATTTCGGGCGCACAATGGCCGACCCACGCACGCTCCCCTCGGCGCCCAATGGCGCACAGGTCATGTGGGAGACAAAAGGGACAAATGAGCGAGGGGTAAGGTCACAAGGGTACACATCAATAAGGCAATGCAAGGCGAAATGCGTACGGAGGGCGAAGTGAGAAAGCTCGTCCCTACCGTACGTCACCCCCCTGTCACCTACACTACCCTTGCCCTTACCCCATATTTACAAAATCTACCCATTTACAAATTCGTCACTACTGTCACGTCTTCCCCATATTTCTCCTATACCAAATTCGTCTCCACAATCCCTCTACTTCAAAATTTGCCATCATCAATTCATCATCAATCCTCATAAGGAGGAAGAGATGGAACACAAAGCACAATGTCACACCCACGTCATGATGCGTCTCACAATCCAAACATTTGCATCATAAAAAATAATCAAAACAAGGCATGGTGTGGAGTACCTGTCACCTCAGGTGAGTGGATGCAGATGGTGCGAGGAGACTTCATCCTAACTACTTTCTAAATGACATTAACACACTTTACACGACCCGGGGTCTTTCCCCGCCAATCCATTGGCCAACTTACACTATGGGTTCTAAAAACCAATTCCCATTGACCAAACTGTGGTGCTTCTCAATTTGGGGTCTCACTCCCCCGATTCATCTCCCGGTGCCCTTGCACAATTTCTGGGCTGTGACGTGTAGCTCTCCCAGCAGGTCTACCCACCTGCACACCTCCACCACTGTAGTTGCCACCCGAGCTTACCTAGCTCCTCACCCTAACCTAACTAACTGGGGAAGACCCCTCCTGGTTCTGTCACCCCTTGGTGCCCTCTGGCACTGGGCTACCCGGGTCCGTCCTCCGGATCCTCGGGCCCCATCCACAACAACTACCGGCTCCCAGAGCCCACCTGCAGCCTCACCTGGCCGACATCCTCACAGTGGTGGAGTGCCCAAACCAACTACACACACTAACAGGCTACACGCCCAGCCATTTCCACAACACTAATGCACCCATCCAAAGACCATTCTTTCACCCGCACCACAGATGCCAATATCCAACCACAATTTACCTGTACCCTCTACCTAACACTTACACTACCCGCCCCGGGTATCCGTGATGGGGGTCCACTCTTCCCCCATTCACACCTTCGCACCATCCATTCCACTCCACAATTTCCACCATACTCACTCCACTACCATCCATTCCAATACTCCATTTATTCCACACTACCATTTATTCCACACAGCCACATACACCTGTTGTTGCACACCTGTGCAATCACCTGGTGCCACCTGCACCCTCCTCCTCTACCTGGACCATTTGGTCAACACAACATGCAATCACCACTACTCCCTCATACACTGCTCCACACACCTGTTCAGTTGCACACCTGTGCAATCACACCTGGTCAATCCTCACACACACGGCATCATCTCATCTAACTACTCCCCTCTGAAACTTGCGCTTCCCAGTCGCCCCTTTAAACTATTGCGCTCCCACGTCATTATCATCCACGCTAATCTACCTGCGTCCCCACTACAGGTATCAGTCACTAGCTAAACCTTAACGTTACCTAATGTCATCTTCGCTAGATCCCTACACACAATATCCTAACCCACCCGGGCTAGTTTTCACTGCCATCAACCCCATAACCTAGTGCTCCTTTGCCCCCCCCCCCTTCTGTGGGGGGATGGTGGACTGCCCATCCCACCACATCGGGGAGGTCCCACTATCAATTTGGCACACCAAATTTCAGCCAATCAACTGCCAATCACCGTACCAATCATCAAATTTTTTGCCTTTTTTTTCTAATTTCGGGGCCAAAACACTATCCTCATCACTCGTCTACTTATTAGATCCTCTCGGTGCGCCAATTCACGTCTACAGCCCGGCTTCGTACAGCCGAGCAATGAACGCGGGTTGTTTTGTGCCAGCGGCTGGATACGTCCCGCATTCGGGGTAGGGACGGGGCTTACCCGGGCCGAGATCCCACGCACCACCTCGGCGTGGAGCCATCCAATGTCCCGATCTCGACCTGCCGGCACGTCTCAACAAAAAGTGGTCGCCATGACGACCTTTCCTATCGAGCTGCCTGCTCCGCCTAGTGGAGCACGGACGCGGCCGTTCCAAGCGAGGCCCAGCGTGGATCGCGTACGGCGGTCCTTTCGAACCCGCCGTGGCTCGGATCCCCGCTGGTTCTCGCGGCACGCGAAGCCCGGCACGCACCGAGGGCCCGATTCGGCTAAAAGTCGCTCTAACCGCTAACCCGGTTACCGTCGATGCCTCACCTGGATGCTTACACGCATACGCTACCCCTTTCTTGCTCATACATCCAGCCGTTTGCATGCTCCTCGTCTTACCTTCTCTTACACACCCAGGTACACTCATTCCACTCCCAGCCTTGGTCACACACCTGACCACCGAACACCTTGGCACACATTCGTCGCTCGCACACCTCACCAACACACCTCTTCGCGCCCCTTCCTCGGTCACCTCCTCTGTGACAATCACAGGTGTGCTTTCACTCGCACACCCAACCACGTGCCTCACGACCAACTCAAGTGTGCATTCCCACACACGCTCTACCATTCCAGGTGTGCATCCTTCCATTCCAGGTGTACATCCTCGCTCACCTGTCACAACCAACTCACGCTCCGTGTCACTCTCACTACTTTCACCTCCACTCTCGGTCGCGCACTCACCCTTACTCTCGACAGCGCACTCTTTCCTCATGCACCTGTCCGTTACACACCTTTCTCGCGCATCCTCTCACGCACACTCTTTCGTTACATCCTCTGTAACTCTCACCACAGGCGTGCATTCTCCCTTACTCTTGACAGCATGCGCTTTCCCCATGCACCCGTCCGTTACACACCTTTCTCGCGCATCCTTTTGCGCACACTCTTTCGTTACTTCCTCCGTAACACTTACTACACCGCGCTTCCATGTACCCCCTCGCACACGCGCTTCGACCAACTCACTCTTGACGGCACACTCACTCCTCGGCGTGCACTTTTTCCTCACACACCCCATGGTCGGACATTCTCGCACACCTCTTTTTTCGCACACCAGACCTGTCGCACACTTCACCAACGGCCTTTCACGAACACCCGGATCCAAACCAATCCCCAAGCCGACTGAAGCTTTCCTCACATCATGTACATTTCCGATTATATCGCCACTCACCTTGGCACCTCGTCTCCGCACCTCCTTTGCCACCTGCAAACTCTTTATTTGGTTAGTGAGCAGCACATCACGATTCGAGCACAGACCATGTACCAATTCCATTACTTCCTCCTTTATCTCCCTCTTAGTTTCTGTTCGTCTCTTCTTAATTTCACTCACCTCTTCTTCCACTTCCTCTAATTTTTGCTTCACCTCTTTTATTTCCCGGTGCGTCTCCTCAAGTTCGTCCTCTAAGGCTACCGTGACCGTCTCTATGTGCATCCTCACCTGCCGGTCCTTTGTCTCCATTATCTCTGTCACCTCGTCCACCCTCATTGTCAGTCCCTCACGTACCATCTGACATTGCCTCTGTGTCGCTATTAATTCGTTTTTAATTTCTTTTTGTGTCGCCTTTAACCCTCCGAGTACTGCAGTGTTCCTTTGAACCTGCTCCACTAACTCCGTCTGTCCCTCCGTCAGCTGTTCCACCTCCTCCGTCAGACCCTCTATTCCCCCCTGTAACCTAGCCGTATTATTTCTCACCTCTTTCTCCATACGCTTCTCACCTCGCTTTACCTCCTCGCGTAGCCCCGAGACCTCCTCACTCACACCTCGTCGTATCCCCTCTTTCATCTCCTCCATCTCTTTTGTAGATGCCACCCTCATCTGTCCCAATTCATCCCTCTGAGCATCCAATTTGGTTTCTAACCCGATTTGCACCTCCTCTATCTGGTTCCCCATTCGTTTGATTTCCCTGGCAGATTGTTCCCCTATTTCCCGCAATTTGTCCTCCATCCTATTTTCTAACCCCATTAACCCATTTTTCACCTCTTTTATCCCGTTGTCTAACCCCTCAAAATTATTGTCTAACTTCTCAATTTGGGCATTGGTACCCCTTGCTTCGTCCCTCATTGCCCCCATTTGGCCCCCCATCCTATCCATTTTTGCATTCAGTTGGGTCAAGAATAATCTGAGGTCAAACCCGGTTTGCCCAGCGTCCCCAGCCGCCACCGCGGGCTCGCCCTCCACTGCGCCGCTATTTTGGGACTCTTCAACCACGTGCGCGAACACGCCATTTTGTGCACCTGATACCCCCTCAACCACATTGCCAATGTTCTCCTCCTCTCTTTCATCCACATACATTTCCCCGAGGTCCTGGGTCGATTCTACCCCGTCTATCTCTCCCACCGGCATCCCGTCGCCTTGACCAGCCATGGCGCGATTTCAAAATTCGGGTTTTGTAAAACAAAAGCAATTTCGGTACTTTGTAATTTTGAGCGCGTTGAGCGCGCTTCGGGTCCAATCCCACTTCCCGACACCAATTGTTACTGCCAATAGTACAATTGGTGTCCAAAATTTGGGCTAAATAAATTTAGTCCCAGGTTCGAATCCCAACTCCTGACTACCAATTGTTACTGATCGCGGTTTAGGATGTTGTTTGCCGAGCGAAGGCTCCGCGACCGAACAGTTGTTCCCCGACTCACCCGATTCACCCAGAACTTTGGCCGTATCGCAACGCAGCTGCCCAATCTGGGAAAAGACTAAAACGACGAAATGCAAAGAGGAAAAGGAATAAAACGAGAAGACGGACAGAAGAGTAATTGGATTTATTATACACACAAGCAAAAAGAAAGCAGTCACGTTTATTTACAACACATAAGACGCAGGTGACACAGTGCAAATACTAGCTTATTCAGACTTAATTAACCCAGGGACAGAACAAACAAAACAAACTCACGTACACAAGAAGGGTGGAAAGGCAGGAGGTGGATGGCTGGAGGGAGAGGAAGGTCCAAGGGGGTCCTGCAGCACGATCGGCGCATTTAGCAGCCGCCGTTCCTTCACGGCCTTGCTCAAAACCGCCGTCCAGGCCCCAAGTGGCTGTTGGGTGTTGTTGCTGCTGTGGCCGCCGCTGCTTTCCCAGGACTTGTCTGACTCGTCTGGTCCAAACCCTCAACTCAACAACACTCTTGCACGTCTCCCTGTCCAACCACTCTTTCTCTCTTGGTCCAACCACTCTTTCTCTTTCTTGGTCCAACCACTCTTTCTCTTTCTTGGTCCACTCACTCCTCACCACCGACTCCCCAACGCAACCAACGCAACCAACTCAACCACTGAACACCACACGCTTCTTGCGCGCGCGCCTTTATAGCGCCTCCAGCGATCAAGCCGCCGGCCTTCAGGACACGCCCATCGGTGTGCTCACCTCGGCCCTGGTTGGTCACGCGACCCTCTGGCTCCGCCCTTGATGACGACGGGCGGGCACGCCCCTCTTCCCCGACCCGAGCACATGTTCAATGGTGGTTTTGGAGGGGAGGTAATTGGCAATCGAGGCTTGGCAATGACGAAAGGGGTTGTGAAAGGAAATGGAGATTTTGGGGATGGGAATGAAAGGGGATCTATTCTCTTTCACTGGTGCAATGGAGTACTTCAATTAATGGGAGACACAGCCTTACTCTAAAACACAGAATACGATATAACTATCGAACAGGGGTATTCTATTATTGGCTGACGTGTATGCTTGTGGACTAATTATGGGATGCCCTTTCACCTTCACACAGCTCCGGAGGCAGGGGGCGCAGAATAAACAATAATAATAATTCACACAATCAAAAAAAATATACAGTCCTCATATCCGCAACAATATATATATATATATATATATATATATATATATATATATATATATATATATATATATATATATATATATATATATATACCATATATATATATATATATATATATATATATATATATATATATATATATATATATATATACCGTATATATATATATATATATATATATATATATATATATATATATATATATATATATATATATATATATATATATATATATATATATATATATATATATATATATATATATGTATATATATATATATATATATATATATATATATATATATAGATATATATATATATATAGATATATATACATATACGATTCTTACTAGATATTTTGATTTTGTCCCATCTCTTTTTTGAAGGATGTTTGTAATTGCTCTGCTACAAGCTCTACATTTCTTCAGGTTCTCCTGCAGGTGGTTATCCTCAAGTGGTGTTGGAGAAAATCTCACCTGCGCTGCACTTTCTATGAGTTTCTTTGCTTTGGCACCTCCTTCAGATGCATCCACTGCTATATATACATATCCTATATATATACTAGCCGAAACCCATGGAAAATCCACGGAAGGGAGGATGTGGTGTATGGATAGAGTGTACCATTATGGATGGCATAGGGGATTTGCTTCTCCGAGTAAGAGTTAGGAAGAAAGATGAGAATGAAGAGTGCGTATATGAACAATGATCGCCGACACCGGCACAAATGCATGCTCTGGATTGTCCACTCAGTGGACGGCTTGCTTTCGCCTTCGCCTGTCCAATCAGCGGACGGCTTGCTTCACCTTCGCCCAGCAGACGCCAATACGATGGCGTCGTAAGATGGCGTCGTATCGGCAGTTAATCGTATGCTTTTCGGCCCCAACGTCGGCTAATTCAGATTTTTCGAGTATGGCTGTACGTGATAAACAAAGAGCGCGGTTCGTAGATCGTAAATCCATTAGTGCCGTGGGCATCGGGTCACTGGGTGCGGCGTAAAAGGGATAACAAAGTCGAGTCTTTACGCTATTATTATATATATATATATATATTTATTTATTTATTTATTTATTGGTGGACAGGTTGGGTATGTGGGTGAATATATATATATATATATATATATATATATATATATATATATATATATATATATATATATATACAGGGTGAATCAAAAGTAGCGCCCGCGCCCCATTTCTGTTTTTTCGGCTGTCAGATTCTTTCTGGGATGTCATGTTGTTAATAATTGTCTTGCAGATTATGAATTTTCTTAATTTATTTATTTTTGTTTTTGTTTTGCAGGTTATTGCTGAGAGTTTGGAAAGTTACTGAAGTTGCACCAAATTGAACCATGAATTACCTTTCAATGAATCAACGCATTGCGGCCATGAAACATTACTACAAATGTAATGAACAACCAACGATGGCGGCACGCCGTTTGGCACAGGAATTCGATATTAACCCACCCCAGGGAAGAAACATACGATTGATTGTCGATAAATTTGAAGCAACAGGGTCGGTAGCCACTGCAAAGAAGTCCGGTCGTCCAAAAACGGCAACGAATGTAGCTAAGGCTGAAGAAGCCATCAGGAGACTGGAACAAAGTCCGCAAAAGTCAACTCGCCGTTTATCTGCAGAGTTGGAAGTGAGCCAATCAAGTGTTGTCCGTATCCTTCACCAGAAAAACTGGAAACCTTACATTCCACGCTTACTGCATGCCCTTCATGATGGAGATGACGACGGGCATCTTCAATGTTGCGAAGAGTTCTTAGCTAAACTTGACGAAGAGGACCCAATGCTAGACAACATCTGGTGGTCAGATGAGGCATGTTTTAAGCTTAACGGCACAATTAACAGACACAATTGTGTCTACTGGGCTGTGGAGAACCCAAGAGTGACAGTTGAGAAGGAGGTAAATTTACCTGGCTTGACAGTTTGGGCAGCCATATCTCCATTAGGGATAATTGGACCCTTTTTCTTTGAGGGATCTGTCACTGCAGAAATTTACCTGGATATGCTGCAAACCTTCTTTTGGACCAGGGTACAAGATCAGGACTGTTATTTCCAGCAAGATGGAGCTCCACCTCATTATGGACGTCATGTTCATCAGTGGCTTGATGAAAACTTTCCCGGAAAGTGGATCGGCCGCAAAAGTCCGATCGAGTGGCCGGCACGCTCCCCAGGCCTTACACCTCCAGATTTATTTATTTGGGGGCTCATGAAAGACCTTGTTTATCATGAAAAGCCTCGTACCATTCAGGAATTGAAGGCTCAAATCACTGCAAAGTTTGAGGAAATAGATATCGAACTCTGCAAGCGTGTGTGCCACTCTGTGCCTGCTCGGCTGCAATTGTGCATCGATCACGAGGGAGGGCACTTTGAAAATTGCAAGTAAAACAGCTTGGTACACTTCCGTAATAATTTTCCCCCGAATAAATGGTTAGATAAACATGTCATTCATTTGTTTATACCTTATTGTACACTGTAATACAAATGTCAAACAAACAATCAACTGACAAAAATATATATACAGTGGAACCTTGACTTACGAGTGCCCCAACTTACGAGTTTTTCGAGATACGAGCCGTCGCTCGGGCGGTTTATTGCTTTGAGATGCGAGCCGAGATCTGAGTTACGAGCTTTCGCCACCCGGTCACGTGGTTATCTTGCCGTGCAAGTACAGTATCTCTGTCGTATAGCGCTGCATTTTTGTTTTCGCATGTTGGTTATTTTGAGTTTACGCCACCAGGTGGGTTCTGGTCACGTGGTTATCTTGCTGTGCAAGTACAGTATCTCTGTCATATAGTGCTGCATTTTTGTTTTCGCATGTTGGTTATTTTGAGTTTACGCCACCAGGTGGGTTCTGGTCACGTGGTTATCTTGCCGTGCAAGTACAGTATCTCTGTCGTATAGCGCTGCATTTTTGTTTTCGCATGTTGGTTATTTTGAGTTTACGCCGCCAGGTGGGTTCCGGTCACGTGGTTATCTTGCCGTGCACGTACAGTATATCTGTCGTATAGCGCTGCATTTTTGTTTTCGCATGTTGGTTATTTTGAGTTTACGCCGCCAGGTGGGTTCCGGTCACGTGGTTATCCTGCCGTGCACGTACAGTATCTCTGTCGTATAGCGCTGCATTTTTGTTTTCGCATGTTGGTTATTTTGAGTTTACGCCGCCAGGTGGGTTCCGGTCACGTGGTTATCTTGCCGTGCACGTACAGTATCTCTGTCGTATAGCGCTGCATTTTTGTTTTCGCATGTTGGTTATTTTGAGTTTACGCCGCCAGGTGGGTTCCGGTCACGTGGTTATCTTGCCGTGCACGTACAGTATCTCTGTCGTTTAGCGCTGCATTTTTGTTTTCGCATGTTGGTTATTTTGAGTTTACGCCGCCAGGTGGGTTCCGGTCACGTGGTTATCTTGCCGTGCACGTACAGTATCTCTGTCGTATAGCGCTGCATTTTTGTTTTCGCATTTTGGTTATTTTGGAAAATTTCATGTTCATGTCGAACATTTCATGTTCATGTTCATGTTTTCATGTTCATGCCATGCCAGGCCACAACTTGTTCAGAGTGCCGGCGATAGCTCGCCTTCTCTTTGTGGAAAACACGGTGAGATCCTTAACATCCAACAACTAATGGGACGCAAACGGGGCGCCCAGTTTAGCGGTACACACATTGATGAATCACCCTGCCTGTGATTCACCCATGACAGGTTATAGCTGGGTCGGGATTCAAACCCAGGCTGGACAGTTTAGACTTTAGAGTCAAGTGTGCGTACCTCCAGTCCAGGCCATCCTGCCAACTTGTATGCTGCATACAGGTGAAATATAAAGCGCGAGATATTTTTATATATACTGTATATTTAAAAAAAAATTGGTGTGGTTTTTGGCGGGCTGGAACGGATTAATAGCATTTCAATGCATTTTAATGGGGAAATTTAATTTGAGAAACGAGCAATTTGAGTTACGAGCTCGGTCACAGAACGAATTAAACTCGTAAGTCAAGGTTTCACTGTATATATATATATATATATATATATATATATATATATATATATATATATATATATATATATATATATATATGTATGTATATATGATTCATACTAGATGTTTTGATTTTATCCCATCTCTTTTTTACAGGATGTTTGTAATTGCGCAGCTACAAGCTCTACATTTCTTCAGGTTATCCAACGGATCACATCTTATAATCACGTGATCGATTTAATTTACAAAAACAAATCATGCAGATAATTTCTAATCGAGTGGCAACGAAAAAAAAACATTTGTGAGGGTTAAAACATATCCACAAAAGTTGTCTTTTGTATTTGTACACAAATTCATTTTTGTGTTTTATTACACTTCTCTTTCATATATTTTAAATTTTCCTCAACATCTAGCGACTCAGAAAAGCACTCAAGATGATAACACTCAGACTCGGTTTCTAAAGGATTAATCTCTAACCAAAGTAAAAAACCCAAATAAACTAGAACGCCACTCAGTAGAGCGCATACTCCCGCCGTGGGTTTAGTTGGAATAATACGTTTTGTTTAACATCCCCTCTCCCCAAAACAATGAATGAAAACGAAAGTAAGCCCTAACTGTCAGAGAATTTATTTTGATATATCTCGGAATTAGAGGAGAAAAACATCATTTAAGAATAAGAATAAAAGCTTTAATGCAGTAAAACAGAAAAAATCTTTCCCAAATTTTTTTCCAAAATAAATTCCTGGATCGGGAATAATATCCTGAGCTTCACCAAAAACTAATCAATTCTTCCTTATCCCAAGGGCAATCATCCCACCAACTTTCATCCAAATCCGTTCAGAACTTTTCCAGATATCTTGTTCACAAACACACGAATACACACACACACACACACACACACACGGACACAAGTGAATGCATTACTCCCTGGCAGGAGTAACTAGAGTTCATAGAAGACCTTACCCCATGCAGTCTTGAGAAAAAAGGACATGGGTGGGGTCTGCGAAAATTTTATGAGTCAGGATGATGTAGAATGCCGAAAGATTTTGTCCAATTACTGCGAAACAGAAGGTTTTAGAAAGTGCCAAAATGTGCTTTGTGTTATTCTGGCAGACAGATGATTTTTTTTTTTTTTTTTTGTATACACGATCGAGGCTCGTGAAAGAGCTAACATTAATCACACAAAAAGACAAACCGACACACAAAACACAAAAAACAAAGGGAGCGGCAGACAAGATGGGGAGAGAGGGGGAAGGACACAAAAGAGAGGGGGAAGAGGGGGAAAGACACAAACACAACATTTGAGAGCAGGGACATCGGGAGGACTTGGGGGGAGGTGGGAGAGGAATAAAACATATGAACACTGCAAGGACTCTGGGGTGAATTACCGGGGGTAGAAAAGATCAAGGTTTTCGATGGGGGAAGATAAGAGATGGTGGTGAACAGCTGTTTTAAAGACCTGACGGGAGGAGTGGGATTGAAGGGAGTAGGGGAGTTTGTTCCAGAGGCGGGAGAAAAGGGGAATGAAAGAGTGAAGGTGAGCAGAGAGTCTTGATTTTGGCAGTTTAACCATAAGAGGGTTGCAGGCAGATCTTGTGCGGTCTGTCTTTGCTCCAGTCTCCAGTCTGAGGAGAGACTGGAGACTTCTGAAGCAGGTTCTTTGCTCCTAATCTTTGCTCCAGTCTGAGGTCTTTTCACTCTGAAGCAGGTTCTCCTCAAGGATTTGCCTGTATTTGGCTCCATTCATTGTTGCGGCCCAGACGGGGGAACAATATTCCATTGAGCTGCGGATGAAAGCCTTGTATGTGGGGAGGAGCTCAGGTGTGCCAAGGAAGGACTTCGCACGACGGAGGATGCCCAGTCGGCGACTGGCTTTGGAGGCCAGCTTGGAAATGTGGTTTTCCCAAGAAAGATCATGGCAGATAGTGAGACCCAAAAGCTTGAGCGACAGAATTTCTTGGAGAGGATTGTTGAGAAAGTAGATGGGAGGGTTGTCCAGTCGGTCCTTTCGGAGAGACATTGTAAGAGTGTGAGATTTGTCAGGATTGAAAGACATGTTCCACTTGTTTGACCAGTCTGTGATTTTGTCCAGGTCTGCAGAGAGTGAGGAGGCTGCAGACTGCCGATCTGAGGGATGAGGAATGGAGCGACAGAGAGTAGAGTCGTCAGCAAAGAGATAGAGAGGATTTTCAAGAGAGTCAGAGAGATCATTGATGAAGACCAGAAAAAGCACAGGGCCCAGAACACTACGTTGGGGAACTCCAGCCTGAACAGGAAGAGGAGATGAGAGAAACCCATTCAGGGCCACACGTTGACTACGACCAGAGAGGAAGTCCGCCAGCCATGCGTGGAGATTTCCATGGATACCAAAGGAGGAGAGTTTGGTGAGCAGAGCAGGGTGCCAGACCGTATCGAAGGCACGTGAAATGTCAAGGGAGACAGCTCTAATTTCCTGTTTGGCGTTGAGGACCTCCATCCATTGTTGACAAAGCAGAAGCAGCATGTCCAGAGTAGAGTGACCAGGTCTGAAACCAAATTGATGATCAGAGATCAAGCCATTGGAGAAGAGGAAAGATTTAATATCTGAAGCAATGATGGATTCCATGACTTTGCTGATAATTGGGAGAAGGCTGATTGGTCTGTAGTTGCTGGGATCTGTTTTTGCACCTTTTTTGTGCAAACCGGTGATGTTGGCTGATTTCCAAGCAGATGGCAGATGACCTTGAGCAAAAGAGAGGGTGAAGAGAACAGAAAGAGGGAGTGAAAGAGCAGAAGAACATGATTTTAGGACCCGTGGGCTGATGCCGTCAGGACCAGTTGCAGAATCAGAGTCGAGGGTTGACAGAAACTTTTCCACCTTGTCAGGAGGAAAGGACACAGAGTCCAGGAGCAGCTGGGTACGACTGGGTACGGTGGGTACAGAGAGGGATGGGTTTGGGACACAAGATTTAGAGGCAAACACAGAGTTGAGGCATTCAGCTTTTTCACGTGCGGAGTCAGCCGTTAAGCCGTTTGAGGTGAGGGAGGGGATGGAGGGGGAACAAACACCAGAAACAGATTTGACCAGATGCCACCAGGATTTGGAAGAGGGAGACAGATAAGAGAGTTCGGTCTTGATAATGGTGAGATATTGTTTCCTGGCTCTCCTGAGGGTGGACACACACTTGTTTCGGGCTTTGTGAAAGGAAATGAGATTTCCTTCCGTTGGATTTGCTTTCCAGGAGACGAAAGCAAGTTGTTTCTGGGCAACAGCCTCACCACAAGATTCCGTGTACCATGGACGGGAGGAAGGGTATGACAACTGAAGACGAGATGGTATAAATCTGTGCATGAGAGAGAGCAATTTACTTTGAAAGAATTCCCAGGATGAGTTGATGTCAGAGGCGGTAGAAATGGGAGACCAGTCCAGATGATTGATGGCTGCTTGAAGACCGTGCCAGTTGGCCTGAGTGAAATGCCAGACTCGTCGACGCTGAGGAGGCTCTCTGAGAATGGTCAGAGAGATGTCCACTTTGACAAGCACATGATCAGATGAGCCGATTGGAGCAGAAGAAGAGCAGCAGACATTTTCAGGGAAGTTTGTCATAACCAAATCCAGAAGAGAAGATGCTCCGTTGACTGAGATCCAGGTCGGGAAATTGACAGATTGTGTCAGTCCCAGTGAATCGCAGAAGTCCTTTGCTGAAGAGCCATGGCTGGTGAGAGAGGTACCCACACCCAGCCAACTGGCATGGTGACAATTGAAATCACCACATATGAGGAAGAGAGAGTTGGGATGGGTAGATAGAAGTTGGTCCATATTATCAGACAGTGAGATGTAGATGGAGTCATCGCTGTTTGGTGGACGGTACAACACACATATGAACAAAAGGTGGGAGCGAAGGGGAAGCCGTAGCCAAAGGTATTCCTGGGGGTGAGGTGGAGAGAGGGCAGTGGAGGGCGAGTGAGGAAGAGAGTTTTTTATAAAGATAGCAACCCCACCTCCAGGACGAGGCTCAGGTCTATCATACCAGAGGAGGGAATAACCTGGGAGAGATACCAAGGCATCAGAGACATCATGAAGGAGGAAAGTTTCTGTTAAGCAGATCACATCTGGTTTGTCAGAAGCAACCTGTATGGAGAGGTCAGTCAAGTTTGAGCGAAGGCCCCGGATGTTTGAGGTCCATACCGTTAATGAAGACGAAGGGGGAGCATCGGGTCCAGAACAGGGGGGGGGAGGGGTAGGGTAAGATGTGGAAGAGGAGGAAGAGGTAGGGAGAGCTGTTGAAGGTGTGTCAGAGATTTCAGAGATTTCAGAATAGCTTGGAGAAAGGGAAGAATGGGGTGGACAAAAGGTTTGATGGAGATTGGGTGAGGCACAGTGAGGTGATAGTTTGAAGGTGATTTAGCCTGATATGATAGTTTGAATGTGATTTAGCCTGATGATACTTTGAAGGTGATTTAGCCTGATGATAGCTTGAAGGTGATTTATCCTGATGATAGTTTGAAGGTGATTTAGACTGATGATAGTTTGAAGGTGATTTAGACTGATGATAGTTTGAAGGTGATTTAGACTGATGATAGTTTGAAGGTGATTTAGACTGATGATAGTTTGAAGGTGATTTAGACTGATGATAGTTTGAAGGTGATTTAGACTGATGATAGTTTGAAGGTGATTTCGACTGATATGATATATTGAAAGTGATTTAGCCTGATATGATATTTTGAAGGTGATTTAGCCTGATGATAGTTTGAAGGTGATTTAGACTGATGATAGTTTGAAGGTGATTTAGACTGATGATAGTTTGAAGGTGATTTAGACTGATGATAGTTTGAAGGTGATTTAGACTGATGATAGTTTGAAGGTGATTTCGACTGATATGATATTTTGAAAGTGATTTAGCCTGATATGATATTTTGAAGGTGATTTAGCCTGATGATAGTTTGAAGGTGATTTCGACTGATATGATAGTTTGAAAATGATTTAGCTTGATATAATATTTTGAAGGTGATCTAGACTGATATGACAGTTTGAAAATGATTTAGCTTGATATGATAGTTTGAAAATGATTTTGTTTGATATGATAGTTTGAAGGTGATTTTGACTGATATGATATTTTGAAGGTGATCTAGACTGATATGATAGTTTGAAAGCGATTTAACTTGATATGATAGTTTGAAGATGATTTAGCCTTTGATAGCTTGAAGGTGATTTAGCCTGATGTGATATTTTGAAGGTGATTTAGCCTGATATGATCGTTTGATGGTGATTAAGCCTGATATGATAGTTTGAAGGTGATTTAGCCTGATATGATAGTTTGAAGGTGATTTAGACTGATATGATAGTTTGAAGGTGATTTAGACTGATATGATATTTGAAGGTGATTTAGACTGATATGATAGTTTGAAGGTGATTTAGCCTGATATTATAGTTTGAAGGTGATTTAGACTGATATGATAGTTTGAAGGTGATTTAGACTGATATGATAGTTTGAAGGTGATTTAGCCTGATATTATAGTTTGAAGGTGATTTTGACTGATATGATATTTTGAAGGTGATCTAGACTGATATGATAGTTTGAAAGCGATTTAACTTGATATGATAGTTTGAAGATGATTTAGCCTGATGATAGTTTGTAGGTGATTTAGCCTGATGATAGTTTGAAGGTGATTTAGCCTGATGTGATATTTTGAAGGTGATTTAGCCTGATATGATCGTTTGATGGTGATTTAGCCTGATATGATAGTTTGAAGGTGATTTAGCCTGATATTATAGTTTGAAGGTGATTTAGACTGATATGATAGTTTGAAGGTGATTTAGACTGATATGATATTTGAAGGTGATTTAGACTGATATGATAGTTTGAAGGTGATTTAGACTGATATGATAGTTGGACGGCGATTTAGACTGATATGATAGTTGGACGGTGATTTAGACTGATATGATAGTTGGAGGGTGGTTTAGACTGATACGATAGTTGGACGGTGATTTAGCCTGATGATAGTTTGAAGGTGATTTAGCCTGATATGATATTTTGAAGGTGATTTAGCCTGATATGATCGTTTGATGGTGATTTAGCCTGATATGATAGTTTGAAGGTGATTTAGCCTGATATGATAGTTTAAAGGTGATTTAGACTGATATGATAGTTTGAAGGTGATTTAGACTGATATGATATTTGAAGGTGATTTAGACTGATATGATAGTTTGAAGGTGATTTAGCCTGATATGATCGTTTGAAGGTGATTTAGCCTGATATGATAGTTTGAAGGTGATTTAGACTGATATGATATTTTGAAGGTGATTTAGCCTGATATGATAGTTTGAAGGTGATTTAGCCTGATATGATAGTTTGAAGGTGATTTAGCCTGATATGATAGTTTGAAGGTGATTTAGCCTGATATGATAGTTTGAAGGTGATTTAGCCTGATATGATAGTTTGAAGGTGATTTAGCCTGATATGATAGTTTGAAGGTGATTTAGCCTGATATGATAGTTTGAAGGTGATTTAGCCTGATATGATAGTTTGAAGGTGATTTAGCCTGATATGATAGTTTGAAGGTGATTTAGCCTGATATGATAGTTTGAAGGTGAATTAGCCTGATGTGATAGTTTGAAGGTGATTTAGACTGATGTGATAGTTTGAAAGCGATTTAGCCTGATATGATAGTTTGAAGGTGATTTAGACTGATATGATAGTTGGACGGCGATTTAGACTGATATGATAGTTGGACGGTGATTTAGACTGATATGATAGTTGGACGGTGGTTTAGCCTGATGATAGTTTGAAGGTGATTTAGCCTGATATGATATTTTGAAGGTGATTTAGCCTGATATGATCGTTTGATGGTGATTTAGCCTGATATGATAGTTTGAAGGTGATTTAGCCTGATATGATAGTTTAAAGGTGATTTAGACTGATATGATAGTTTGAAGGTGATTTAGCCTGATGATAGTTTGAAGGTGATTTAGCCTGATATGATATTTTGAAGGTGATTTAGCCTGATATGATCGTTTGATGGTGATTTAGCCTGATATGATAGTTTGAAGGTGATTTAGCCTGATATGATAGTTTAAAGGTGATTTAGACTGATATGATAGTTTGAAGGTGATTTAGCCTGATATGATAGTTGGACGGTGATTTAGACTGATATGATAGTTTGAAGGTGATTTAGCCTGATATGATAGTTGGACGGTGATTTAGCCTGATGATAGTTTGAAGGTGATTTAGCCTGATATGATATTTTGAAGGTGATTTAGCCTGATATGATATTTTGAAGGTGATTTAGCCTGATATGATCGTTTGATGGTGATTTAGCCTGATATGATAGTTTGAAGGTGATTTAGCCTGATATGATAGTTTAAAGGTGATTTAGACTGATATGATAGTTTGAAGGTGATTTAGACTGATATGATATTTGAAGGTGATTTAGACTGATATGATAGTTTGAAGGTGATTTAGCCTGATATGATCGTTTGAAGGTGATTTAGCCTGATATGATAGTTTGAAGGTGATTTAGACTGATATGATAGTTTGAAGGTGATTTAGCCTGATATGATAGTTTGAAGGTGATTTAGACTGATATGATAGTTTGAAGGTGATTTAGACTGATATGATATTTTGAAGGTGATTTAGCCTGATATGATAGTTTGAAGGTGATTTAGCCTGATATGATAGTTTGAAGGTGATTTAGCCTGATATGATATTTTGAAGGTGATTTAGCCTGATATGATAGTTTGAAGGTGAATTAGCCTGATGTGATAGTTTGAAGGTGATTTAGACTGATATGATAGTTTGAAAGCGATTTAGCCTGATATGATAGTTTGAAGGTGATTTAGCCTGATATGATAGTTTGAAGGTGAATTAGCCTGATGTGATAGTTTGAAGGTGATTTAGACTGATATGATAGTTTGAAGGTGATTTAGCCTGATATGATAGTTTGAAGGTGAATTAGCCTGATGTGATAGTTTGAAGGTGATTTAGACTGATATGATAGTTTGAAAGCGATTTAGCCTGATATGATATTTTGAAGGTGATTTTGCCTGATATGATATTTTGAATGTGATTTAGACTGATATGATAGTTTGAAGGTAATTTAGACTGATATGATATTTTGAAGGTGATTTAGCCTGATATGATATTTTGAAGGTGATTTAGCCTGATATGATCGTTTGATGGTGATTTAGCCTGATATGATAGTTTGAAGGTGATTTAGCCTGATATGATAGTTTAAAGGTGATTTAGACTGATATGATAGTTTGAAGGTGATTTAGCCTGATATGATAGTTGGACGGTGATTTAGCCTGATGATAGTTTGAAGGTGATTTAGCCTGATATGATATTTTGAAGGTGATTTAGCCTGATATGATATTTTGAAGGTGATTTAGCCTGATATGATCGTTTGATGGTGATTTAGCCTGATATGATAGTTTGAAGGTGATTTAGCCTGATATGATAGTTTAAAGGTGATTTAGACTGATATGATAGTTTGAAGGTGATTTAGACTGATATGATATTTGAAGGTGATTTAGACTGATATGATAGTTTGAAGGTGATTTAGCCTGATATGATCGTTTGAAGGTGATTTAGCCTGATATGATAGTTTGAAGGTGATTTAGACTGATATGATAGTTTGAAGGTGATTTAGCCTGATATGATAGTTTGAAGGTGATTTAGACTGATATGATAGTTTGAAGGTGATTTAGACTGATATGATATTTTGAAGGTGATTTAGCCTGATATGATAGTTTGAAGGTGATTTAGCCTGATATGATAGTTTGAAGGTGATTTAGCCTGATATGATATTTTGAAGGTGATTTAGCCTGATATGATAGTTTGAAGGTGAATTAGCCTGATGTGATAGTTTGAAGGTGATTTAGACTGATATGATAGTTTGAAAGCGATTTAGCCTGATATGATAGTTTGAAGGTGATTTAGCCTGATATGATAGTTTGAAGGTGAATTAGCCTGATGTGATAGTTTGAAGGTGATTTAGACTGATATGATAGTTTGAAGGTGATTTAGCCTGATATGATAGTTTGAAGGTGATTTAGCCTGATATGATAGTTTGAAGGTGAATTAGCCTGATGTGATAGTTTGAAGGTGATTTAGACTGATATGATAGTTTGAAAGCGATTTAGCCTGATATGATATTTTGAAGGTGATTTTGCCTGATATGATATTTTGAATGTGATTTAGACTGATATGATAGTTTAAAGGTGATTTAGACTGATATGATATTTTGAAGGTGATTTTGCCTGATATGATATTTTGAATGTGATTTAGACTGATATGATAGTTTGAAGGTAATTTAGACTGATATGATATTTTGAAGGTGATTTTGCCTGATATGATATTTTGAATGTGATTTAGACTGATATGATAGTTTAAAGGTGATTTAGACTGATATGATATTTTGAAGGTGATTTTGCCTGATATGATATTTTGAATGTGATTTAGACTGATATGATAGTTTGAAGGTAATTTAGACTGATATGATAGTTTGAAGGTGATTTAGCCTGATATGATATTTTGAAGGTGATTTTGCCTGATATGATATTTTGAATGTGATTTAGACTGATATGATAGTTTGAAGGTGATTTAGCCTGATATGATATTTTGAAGGTGATTTTGCCTGATATGATAGTTTGAAGGTGATTTAGCCTGATATGATATTTTGAAGGTGATTTAGCCTGATATGATATTTTGAATGTGATTTAGACTGATATGATAGTTTAAAGGTGATTTAGACTGATATGATATTTTGAAGGTGATTTTGCCTGATATGATATTTTGAATGTGATTTAGACTGATATGATATTTTGAATGTGATTTAGACTGATATGATAGTTTGAAGGTAATTTAGACTGATATGATATTTTGAAGGTGATTTTGCCTGATATGATATTTTGAATGTGATTTAGACTGATATGATAGTTTAAAGGTGATTTAGACTGATATGATATTTTGAATGTGATTTAGACTGATATGATATTGAATGTGATTTAGGCTGATATGATAGTTTGAAGGTGATTTAGCCTGATATGATAGTTTGAAGGTGATTTAGCCTGATATGATAGTTTGAAGGTGATTTAGCCTGATATGATATTTTGAAGGTGATTTAGCCTGATATGATAGTTTGAAGGTGAATTAGCCTGATGTGATAGTTTGAAGGTGATTTAGACTGATATGATAGTTTGAAAGCGATTTAGCCTGATATGATAGTTTGAAGGTGATTTAGCCTGATATGATAGTTTGAAGGTGAATTAGCCTGATGTGATAGTTTGAAGGTGATTTAGACTGATATGATAGTTTGAAGGTGATTTAGCCTGATATGATAGTTTGAAGGTGATTTAGCCTGATATGATAGTTTGAAGGTGAATTAGCCTGATGTGATAGTTTGAAGGTGATTTAGACTGATATGATAGTTTGAAAGCGATTTAGCCTGATATGATATTTTGAAGGTGATTTTGCCTGATATGATATTTTGAATGTGATTTAGACTGATATGATAGTTTAAAGGTGATTTAGACTGATATGATATTTTGAAGGTGATTTTGCCTGATATGATATTTTGAATGTGATTTAGACTGATATGATAGTTTGAAGGTAATTTAGACTGATATGATATTTTGAAGGTGATTTTGCCTGATATGATATTTTGAATGTGATTTAGACTGATATGATAGTTTAAAGGTGATTTAGACTGATATGATATTTTGAAGGTGATTTTGCCTGATATGATATTTTGAATGTGATTTAGACTGATATGATAGTTTGAAGGTAATTTAGACTGATATGATAGTTTGAAGGTGATTTAGCCTGATATGATATTTTGAAGGTGATTTTGCCTGATATGATATTTTGAATGTGATTTAGACTGATATGATATTTTGAAGGTGATTTTGCCTGATATGATAGTTTGAAGGTGATTTAGCCTGATATGATATTTTGAAGGTGATTTAGCCTGATATGATATTTTGAATGTGATTTAGACTGATATGATAGTTTAAAGGTGATTTAGACTGATATGATATTTTGAAGGTGATTTTGCCTGATATGATATTTTGAATGTGATTTAGACTGATATGATATTTTGAATGTGATTTAGACTGATATGATAGTTTGAAGGTAATTTAGACTGATATGATATTTTGAAGGTGATTTTGCCTGATATGATATTTTGAATGTGATTTAGACTGATATGATAGTTTAAAGGTGATTTAGACTGATATGATATTTTGAATGTGATTTAGACTGATATGATATTGAATGTGATTTAGACTGATATGATAGTTTGAAGGTGATTTAGCCTGATATGATAGTTTGAAGGTGATTTAGACTGATATGATAGTTTGAAGGTGATTTAGACTGATATGATAGTTTGAAGGTGATTTAGACTGATATGATAGTTTGAAGGTGATTTAGACTGATATGATATTTTGAAGGTGATTTAGCCTGATATGATATTTTGAAGGTGATTTAGCCTGATATGATAGTTTGAAAGCGATTTAGCTTGATATGATATTTGAAGGTGAATTAACTTGATATAAAGTAGTCTTCGCCTGATGTTATATATAATTCTGTGAGAGCCCTTAAGTATACCTGCATGAGAATGCACCTTGCTGTTCATACTGCTTTGTCTGTTCGAAATTTGTAAGATGACAACAGCATTGAAAATCTGCAACGGAGCATAGACTTAACCTAATGAAAACATTCTGGGTCATTTAAAGAAACTCTTTCAGAGGATCAGAGTGAAAAATTCGTCATTCACCAACGACTGTGCACTTTCTGTGACGAAGGAATTGCTTATTTCTACTCAAATGTTGAAAATGTATTCGTTATCAATTTTTGAAATGATATGCAACATTCTAATGTCATGGAGGTTAAGTAACACTCTACTTGAAACAGAATAAACAGTCTTTTGGACATCTCTACTGGCTCAATGAGGTTGGTTTTATAGTTTACAAAAGCTTATTCATGGTCAAATCGTGTGATTAAGATTCCGATGAAACAAGAGACCTTCCAGAGGTAAGACTAGCTCATTCTGTGATTTTAAAGGGCGCCTGAGAAGCATCAGGGCCACTCAGGAGTTGCTGCTATTTCTGCTGATTCAGCATATAAGTTTGAGGGGGCCATCAATTTTCTGGTTGAACTTGCAGCACCCCCAAGCCCCTCCAGCCCCCTCTTTTTCACGCATGCTTTTTGGCAACCTCTAAGTCCACACCTCACACATTCCCTTCTTGCCCACCTCTGAATTCACACTTTACAGATGTCTGCACACCACAACCACATGCTGTTGGGGAAGACATTGTTGGGTGGGAGTGCTTGGTGGGAAATGCAGATGTGAGTGGGAATGAGGGGAGGAGATAGGGAAAGGGGAAGGGGTAGCAACTAAGAAAGCTGAAGCATAATGGAGTGATGAGAGGCCATAGAAGGTATTTGCTTGCAGCTGGGTGATCTTGAGGTTTTATCATTTGTCAAAATGCAAGGGCCTTGAATAGTTGGTCAGCTATGGGAATTTGAAGACAAAAAGCAACAAGACTAGGAATTGCAAGGAAAGCCAGAGGGTGAGTGTTTGGGAGCCAGAGAGCAGCACGTTCGACGTGGCATGGTCCTTTGGGAGGCATAACGGATTCCATCTGCCGACAGGAAGCACCCCACCCGCAAGAGGCAAGAACGGAAACCCAAGCGCTTGCTAGTCCAGGCCGGACCAGGGCTAGCCGGCAGGGGTGGGGTTCAACAGAAAGTCCATACGTGTCTTGTGCTTACACTTAGTTGGACCAGAGTTTGAGGCGTTTACAATTGGATAAACTTCATTTGTGCTCCCTGTGGTGCTGAGAAAATAGCAGCAGTTGCTGAAACAGGGCGGACATGTTTATTTTTCCCAAAGGGAATATCTTACTGTGATTATAGAACAGTGTTTGTAATTGGTAAACAACTAGATTCAAAAGTGAAGGCAACGCCAACTAGTTTAAGTGCCGATGTAGGCAAGGCTCAGGTGTGACATTTTGATGACCAAGTCGTCTCCATCCTGTGCAAACATAGTGTGCCCGGTGTTTAGTGCCCTCCCAAGGGGCGAAGTGGGGGGAGCATCACGTGACTGGAATAAGCAGATGGTGAGACCTATCGTCGTTTTCACGATCACCTTGAGTGTGGCACTGGGTGTGGTCACGTCTGTGTGTGTGTGTGTGTGTGTGTGTGTGTGTTTGTATATGATCTATGTAATTAATGTCATTATTTTCTACTTTGGGGAAGGGGTGGGGATATTGTATTTTTATATTATTTATTTTTATACACACACACACACACTATACACACACACTACACACACACACACACACACACACACACACACACACACACACACACACACACACGACACACACATACTACACACACACACACACTACACACACACACACACACACACACACACACACACACATTTACACGACACACACATACTACACACATACACACACACACACACACACTCACATATACACACTACACACACACACACACACACACACACATATATACACGACACACGCATACTACACACGTACACACACACACACACACACACACACACACAAACACACATACACAAACACACACACACACACACATACTACACACGTACACACACACACACATACACAAACACACACACACTACACACACACACATATCCACGACACACACATACTACACACGTACACACACACACACACACACACACACACATAAACATACAAACACACACACACACATACTATACACGTACACACACACACACACACACACACACACACACACACACACAAACACACACACACATACACACACATACACACACACACACACATACCATACTGCACTACATACACACACTATACACATACACATACACTACTACATACGTATAACAAAACAAAAATAATTCCTATTAAACACTTCGTGAAGATTCCATGAGATGCATATGGCAGTCAATCACAGAGTGTAGTATCACTTGATGTAACGTTTAAATTTACTCTCGGTTCAAATTTCAAAACTGTAATTCAAATGTATGTCTCTGGGAAATGGGGGGCGGGGTTGGGACTGAATGGCAGGTGGGGGGGTCAAGGGGGAAGGGAAGGGAAGTGGAGGGGGGCAGGGAAATGGAAAGGGGGAGGGGTGAAGTGGAAAGGGATGGAGAGGGGGAAAGCAGTTGGAGGGAGGGGAATGGAGGTGGAGTGAGGGGACTGAAGGTGGGTGTGATGGTCTTGTGTTAGGAAAGAAAAGTGGCTGGCAGGATATCCTATAGAAGTATGCGCACTCACATCTGAGCTGTCTTGTCTGGGTTCGAATCCCGACCCAGCTAGACACTGTCATCCTGGTGTTTCCCAGGCAGGGCGATTCATCAATGTGAGTTCACCGTTCATCTGAAGAACGTTAAACTCTGCATCCCATCTGCCAGCATTAGTTGGCGGACATTAGAGATATCACGCACTGAGTCCTTCGCGAAGAGTATGCGAGCTCTGGTCGGCACCACGGAGAAATCTCCTGCTCCAACTTACAGGGGGCACTGCATCAGCACACTGCACCGCCCCTTCAGAAACTGATTCTAACCAGCAAGAACCTGCTGCATACGATCGACGACGAATGAAGCAAATTGCATATGCGCAACTTCACGTATTCTGCTTCCAGAATATTCCTACACCTCGGAGACAAATAGTAATGGCAAAGAGCTGTAACTAAAATGCCTTTTTTTTCTTGGAAGTCATCATGGATGTGTCACCCGTTACCAAGGACCTATCCGGTGTTGTTTCCTGGGGATAAAGGTTTGTTACTTTGAAGATAAAGGATTGAGCTTCCAACACCTTCTCTCCCAGTCACTTGTAGAATAATGGAAAAGGCAACACAAACAAGTGAGAACTCCAAATGTGCAGGGATATAAATGCAAAAGTTCCTTTTGTTGCTATGATTGAGTTTCAGGAACTTTTTGCAGGCAACCCAGGTGAAGGTACGCATCCTCAACTCATAAGATAAATTAACCCACGGATGGTTCCTTTTTTCCACCCCCAAATCACCCTATAATTAATATGACCCTACTGCAAAGCCACAATGAGCCGGCGAAGCCAAAGCCTCTATTGAACTTTTTCGCAATTGTTTATGCATACTTCCGCATCCGCAAGATGGCGGCCTCCATGGAGCGATTTGGTGCGTCAAAGCTTCGAAATTCTCAAAGGATCCAGCAAAATCTGGCTTTTCAACATAATACGTACGCGTTCATTCACAACACCGGCTTTGCCGGCTACTAGTACCGACTGCAAAGCCGCAATGAGCCGGCGAAGCCAAAACCTCTTGCCACTATTTTACCCATCACCATGGCATCAGTAGGTTAGGTAGTTGGTAGTAGGTAGGTAGGTAGTTGGTAGTAGGTAGGTAGGTAGTTGGTAGTAGGTAGGTGTAGTAGGTACCGTACCTGGTAAGACTTGGTAAAAGAGAAGGGCAGACAGTCCTCCCCAATGGCAATACCTGCATACAATAAATGTCACAAGAAGCTTAAGGAAGTAACTATACGATGTGCTAGCTTAAGGCCTATTTTAAACTGGGCTTAACATACGTTTTCACAGTATGTGTGTAGTCTTCTAACTTCAGTCGCTGTCAGGCGCCAGGGCTGGTTCTCTGACTCTCCGGGCACGGCAGCTTCCTCCACCAGAAGACGTTAGCTTGCAGTGATTAATTCGGTGAATTCCGTCTCAACTTCGGATATTTCCGGCCGTGAAAAACTATCCGTATTTCTAAACTAAATATGTAAACCGCTTATACCATATTTCTGGCCATGAAAAACTATCCCATACGGCCGCGAGATTTCTAAAAAATAATTCTTCGTCAATGTTAGAATATTTGACGCCGTTTTCACTGTCCGAAACGCGTAATAAGCTTTAAAAAAAATATTTTTCCAAATGCTCGAATCTCATTGGTTCTGGTGTTTGATGACGATTTTCGTTGAAGATAACGAGGTTGGTCTTAACGTATTTTAATTACTAATGAGAGGTTTCATTAGATTGTGAATCAAAGAACGACGGGTGAAACAAACTCCTATTGAACTTTTTCGCAATTGTTTTATGCAAACTTCCGCATCCGGTCGATGGCGCCCACCATTGAGCGCTTTCATTTTAGAAATATTTTTGCAAATGCTCGACTCTCATTGGGTCCGGTGTTTGGTGATGCGTTTTGTTGAAGATAACCAGGCCCGTGCGGGCCGATGTTGGTCTTAAATTATTTTATTAATACATCGGAGGTGCATAAGATTGTGAATCAAACGACGACGGGTGAAAGAAACTCCTAATGAACGTTTTTAATTTGTTATGCATACTTCCGCCTCCGCAAGCTGGCTGCGTCCACTGCGCTTCGGATTCTCGAGCCAAGGCATAATCAGGTTTTCAACATAATACGTACTCGTTTATTGACAACACCGGCTTCGCCGGCTATTAGACCCCATTGAACTTACCCGTAGTCCAAAACGGAGACATGGATTGGGTCTCGTCCGTGTGTGCGTCTGTCCGCAGCCATATCCCGGACATGTATAGACCGATTTTGTTCAAACTTGGCACAAAGACGATACATAACGTTATGCATATGTACATGGTTTTGTTTCACGACGCAATCAAAGATGGCCGACTAGCGGCCATTTTAGTTGTTTTAGACTAGCGGCCTTTGATGATGAACATGTCCTCAACCATCTCTCGGAAATGCATTTACTGATCTTTTTCAAACTTGGCACACAGATAAAGAATAATAGCTTACATATGCACGTCATTTTCTTTCGAGACCAGATCAAAGATGGAGGACTGGCGGCCATTTTGTGACTTAAACGTGTCCCCAACCATTTCTCAGAAATGCATTTGCTGATCTTTATCAAACTTGGCACACAGATAAAGAATAATAGCTCACATATGCACGTCATTTTTTTTCGAGACCAGATCCAAGATGGAGGACTAGCGGCCATTTTGTGACTTAAACGTGTCCCCAACCATTTCTCGGACATGCTTGGTCCGATTTTGTTCAAACTTGGCACAAAGACAATATATGAGAGTAGAGTGTACATATGCAGAAGATTTTGTTTTGTAATCTGACCAAAGATGGCCAACCGGTGGATATTGCAGTTCATTTTTTTTCACAATCTGGTCAACAATCGCCATTTTGTTGATGTGTATAACTATTTATTGGACAACATAATGCTGAGTATAATTCCATTTTGAAGCTATAATAAAACGATGTATTTGTTTGTGGATGACAATTTAAAAGTACCTGTGATACAGATTGGGTGGGGGAAAGGAGGATGTATGTACAAGCATTTTTGAGCTATACAGTTGGTGGGGGGTGAGGGTGCATGTCCAAGCGTTATCGAGCATCATACATGTCATGTGACCAACTATCTCACACAATATAACTACATGACCCATATCATTAATATTCATGACCAAATAACCCAATCGTACCCAATCTTCCATGTTACATCACAAACTAGAACGGCACTCAGTCGAGAACATACCTCTGCCTGGTTGGCCATATCACTCAATGGTGAAGAATCACTTAAAAATTCGACTAGCTGGATCCGGATCTTCACCAAAATTGAATCGATTCTTCCTTGTCACATACACATGTCCAATAAGTTTCGTCCAAATCCATCCACAACTTTTTGAGATATCCTGCTATGTATCGTTTTTGGCCCCATCTCCTAATGGTGAAGAATCACTTTAAAAAAAATAATTCTCATATCCGAATACATATTCAGATCTTCACCAAAATCTAATCGAATCGTCCTTGTCATACACCCAACCGGTGCACCAAGTTTCGTCCAAATCCGTCCACAACTTTTTGAGATATCCTGCTATGTATCGTTTTTGGCCCTATCTCCCGATGGTGAAGAATCACTTAAAATTTTCTAGTAGCCGGATCCGAATCCGGATCTTCACCAAAATCTGAATATTTCGTCCTTGTCACACATGTTACCTCTCTGCCAAATTTCGTCCGAATCCGTCCACAACTTTTTGAGATATCTTGTTCACAAACGGACAGACAGACAGGGGTGAAAACATAACCTCCACCCACCTTTGGTGGCGGAGGTAATGAAGTCAGTTGTGGATATCTACACATACATCCTGTCAATATGGGCTGGCCCTTTAACTCTGTACAGCAAAATTACTAAAACCAGGGGGCTATGACATTTTATACCTTTTTCCCCTTGTTAAAAGTGCATTTGAATTACAGTCGTGAAGTTTGAACTGTGTGAGAGTATAGGATAATATAGGATGGCTTATTTTGATGGAGTACCAGCATATATAAGATATTGTTCCATGCATGGGAAAGAATGGGGGACCCCATTGCAGTATGGCTGTATAAGCGTAATGGACATCCCCACCATTAGTCTTCGTGCTGTCGCTGTGACTTGGTGGGGAGGGTCTTGTAGCCATGTGCGAGGCCAAATGCCAATCATTTTCGAGCTGCAAGTTGTTCCATAACCATTAACCTGAGTGAAGCCAATTCCCTACCCCTGCTTTTTACCCTGCGCTCGCAAAGCGAAGTTAAGCGATCGGGTGCGTGCGTACGTGTCTTGCATTTTATTAAATTCATTTTCGCTACAACTATTGGTCCGATTGACACGAAATTTTCACCATAGGAGCACCTCCTCCTGTAGAATTTTAAAGATAATTATGATGTCATAGGTCACGTGGTATGGGTACCATCTTGGAAAAACTTTGCACCTCTATATCTCCAAAACTGCTCGATGGAAACAATTGAAACATGGCTCATTGTCCAGTTACTCCCCATAGGGAATAAGATATGTTAATGATGATGTCATCGGCACCTTCCTTATGCCGTCATAATTCGACGAGTATAACGCTTGATCCGATCATTATTTTAAAAAATTCTCTGCAACTGTTGGTCCGATGGGCACTGAATTTTCACCATAGGAGCACCTCCTCCTGTCGAATTTTTAAATCATAATTATGACGTCATATGTTACGTGGCACACGAACGTTACGTGGCACACGTTTTTGGAAAAAATGAAAAACGTTGCACCGAAATATCTCCGAAACCGCTCCATGGAAAAAATTGAAACATGACTCATTGTAAAGAATTCCACATGGGGAATAAGTGTTGTTAACAATGACGTCACTGGTGCCTTAATTATGACGTCATAATTCTACAAGTGCAACGCTTAGTCCGATCAGTTTGAAATTTATTGAGCGTGAACTACGCAACAATTATATTAAAGAATGTAAATGTATGATGTCATTGGTCACTTGGTACTTGGTATGGCAGCCATATTGGGTCAAATAAAAAAACCCTTAAAAAAACAGCAGACTTGCTCGCACCAAGTTAACTGCACGGGATAAGTATTCTATGAATATCACCTCGTTATGATTGCAATCTGTCCTGATTCAAACCCTGCTATCGATCCCCACCAAGTTGGTTGGGTCTAATTTTTGACCCGTATAGGATTGGAACGCAATGGTATGCACATGTGCAGGTACATGCCTTTGCAGGCAGTGCGAGACTGTCCTGCAAGTCAGCAAGTGGGTTTTAGGAACTGAAGCCTGCAGGGACTGAGAGTCAGCTGAGAAAGAGCTCTGTTTCTGCACAACAAAAGAGTTGGAGAACTTTCTCAGCTCGCCAAAGTATCGGATGAGCAGGTTTCCTCTGCCACAGGCACGCCTCCACGAGGGTCGCCCCGAGCTTGGCCATATAAAAGGAACACTCTCCTTTATGACTTAGACAGGACCGTGGGTGCATGGAAGCCAAAAATGGATGTGCAGGCCAGGAAGAGAGGGGAGGAGGCAAGCTGATCACCTAGCTACAAATGGCTTATCATGGAGAGCGGTGAGACAGTAAGACCCTGTGGAGACCCCCGGAGAGAAAGAGAGACCAATCTCGATCACACGTGGCGTTATTAAAGTCTCTGGCGTGTGATGTTACCTGCGCTATTCATTTGTCACCCACCCAAGTTGGACCAGCTTTCCATTGGCGCTCAAGGGGATTTGAACCAGTTGATATGCGAGATCCCATGTCATTGCCCATTCAGCCACGGCATGTGGTCTCATCAGCCCAATCAGGGTCTGACTCTTGGGCTCCATTGCATCAGACAATCCAGAAACTTATATGGCCATGACACCTGCTCTTAAAGGTACTTGGGCATTTAATCAAATATGGGGGGCAAATGAGTGAAAAAGAACAGGTAATTGGTGAAAATACAAAGTGATGGAGTGGAGACAAATGGCCAAACTCGATTAGCCATCCTGAGAGTGCTAATTGGGGTAATTATAAGACACTGATCGAAACACATTAAGAAATAACTGCCTCATTCATTAACCCATTACCCTCTAAGGCATTTTTGTTACAATGTCATAGGTCTATGCATGACAGTGCACTTCAGTAGATTAATAATTTTACATCTTTTTACTAACGATAAATAATATTTAAAAAATTCCCAAAGAACAAAACAATGTGTTTAACTTTCTACATCATTCCTCCCACACATACACCTGACGCCTCCCCCAATCTCACATGGAAGGCAATGATGAAAATGTCATCAGTCACATGATGCTACAACATCCTCTCCATTGGGAATGTACATAAACACCTGGTAGATGATTTCTGCACTGTCCTGGATGAAGACCAAGACCAGTCATTGTTCAAAACGACCGACCTCGGCTTTTTTTTATTGGGCAGCTGTACTATTTGGTGTTGCTTTCAATTTTGAATGTCTTACGTGTGATAGGCTGGTAGGATAACGTAGAGGCATGTGCACTCCTCTCTGAGCTATCTAGCCTGTTAGAATCTTGGCCGAGCTATAATCTGCCACCCTGGTGTTTCGCAGGCAGAACAAGAAAGAGCAATCAGAGATTGCAAACCTTCGCCAGGATGTGTTTTCAGTGGTTTTAAGGCTTTTGTGTGAAAACAAATATGGCGGCCGAACCACGTGACCGATGACGTAATCATTATTATTTTTCTCCACCAATTTATGCCTACATGACCCTCAATAAATTTCATCTCGATAGGATGAAGTTTTGTACTTGTCGAATTATGACATCATAATAGAGGCACCTATGACATCAACATTAACTTATTGTATTCCCCATGGAGAGCTCTTCACAATGAGCCATGTCTCAATCTTTTCTATTCAGCGCTTTTGGAGATATAGAGGTGCAAAGTTTTCAGTTTTTCCAAGATGGCGGTCGAACCACGTGTCCAATGACGTCGTCGTCATCATTATCGTTAAAAAAATATTATACAGGTGGAGGTGCACCTATGGTAAAAAATTTCCTGTCAATCGGACCAACGGTTGCAGAGAAAATCATATTTATTCTGTGCGGACAAACAGACAGACAGACAAACAAACAAACAGACAGACAGACAGACAAACAAACAGACAGACAGACAAACAGACAAACAAACGGACTCAGGTGCAATACCCTCTCCTCAGGTGAGGGTAACAATACAGGGTGATTCACATACGACGTACTATTTTGTTTTTGAATAACTCTGTATTGCGTGAACCGATTTACTTGTAAGTTGCAGCACTTATAGACAAATGTTCCCCATTTATTATGTGAAAATTTCATTAAAAAATAATTGATACAAATTTAGTTATTGGTCTCGATATGGCGGCCGTCATTTTTGATGATGGGAAACAGCCTGACCTCTTGCCATGACATGACATGTCGATTAACATGTCGATTAAATTGCTCTTAAACGTTGATAATTATGGAACCGGTCTTCGAGTCAGCTTTAGACTTTTTACAGCATAATGTAAAGAAAAAATCAGCAAGAATGGCAAGTTACAACAGTCAGGAGCGTGCAAAAGCTGCAACCTCGCGAGCTGCAATCTCGCGAGATCTTGGAGACGGCGGCAGGGATTTTCGAAGCTCCACACGGTCTCCACGTTTTTCGAAGTTAAGTCTGTTCACAATTGTATTTTGTCGAAACTGTATTTATCTTTCGGTGTGTGAAGTTATTGTGTGCAACTTTGGTTGTTTCTCGGTGTTTATCTTTCATAAATTGATCGTCTGTTTGCCGTGTCGTGTCTTGAGGCCTTGTACAGTGTGCACTGTACAACCTTGAGGCTTTGTTTTTCTCTCAGCGGTCCGTCTTTTGTGATCCAATAACTTTCGTTCTCTGTATTCCCAGTCTTTTCACCCAGAGCCTACTTCCTTGTGTAAATCTCAACTCAAAAAAAAAAAAAAAAAAAAAAAAAAAAAAACATTTTCCTTCTCTGTTCTCATTCGTTTATTCATTCTTATTCGTTCGTTCGTTCTTCGACCACGTGTTTCTCCCCCATTTCCCCAGATAGTTTTCACTCATTAACCTTCAATGTTTACACTTTCCCCTCAAGTTATGTATTCCGTCATATTTTATAACACCTTTTTCTTCTTCTTCTTTAAAAGGCTGCTTTCGACTTGCTCACCAAATCAATTCATCCCAAAAAAAATATCCATCTCCTATAGTGCCTTTTTTCTACATTCCCTAAACTCTCCTGCACTCCATCCTCCATCCAGCATCCTTAAACGTATTTTTAACTCGAAGGTCACAAGAAACTCATTTTGCAATAAATGTTCGTTTCCCATAAATCGTACACTTTCAAAAATCCAATCTCACCCCTCCCCTCCAAATCTTCCCCATAACCCCTCCCCTCCAAATCTTCCCCATCACCCATCCCTTTCAAATCTCCCCCCTTGCCCCCTCCCTCCTAAACTACCCCCTCACCCCTCCCCGCCAAGACGCCCCCTCGCCCCTCCCCTCCTAGACTCCTGCCTCACCCCTCCCCTCCAAATCTCCCCCATATCCCATCCCTTTCAAATCCCTCCCCTTGCCCCTTCCCTCCCAAACTCCCCCCTCACCCCTCCCCTTCAAATCTCCCCACCCTCATTGCTTCTCAATTTCCCCCCTCTCACTCCCCCTCCTCAAAGCGTCCTCCCCGCTTCTTCCCCCTTCAAACTCTCACCTCCATCTCCCCCAACCTTCTGCCTCGCTCTTCCCCCTCCTCAAATAACACCTCATTGTGGCTCACCCAATCACCATCAAACCTTTTGTCCGCCCCATCCTTCCCTTTCTCCGAGCTATTCTGAAATCTCTGACACACCTTCAACAGCTCTCCCTACCTCTTCCACCTCTTCCACATCTTACCCTACCCCTCCTCCCCCCTGTTCTGTATCTGATGCTCCCCCTTCCTCTTCATTAACGGTATGGACCTCAAACATCCGGGGCCTTCGTTCAAACTTAACTGATCTCTCCATACAGGTTGCTTCTGTCAAACCAGACGTGATCTGCTTAACAGAAACTTTCCTCCTTTATGATGTCTCTGATTCCATAGTATCTCTCCCGGGCTACTCCCTCCTCCGGTATGATAGACCTGAGCCTCGTCCTGGAGGCGGGGTTGCTATCTTTATCAAAAACTCTCTTCCTCACTCGCCCTGCACTGCACTCTCTCCACCTCACCCCCAGGAATACCTCTGGCTACGGCTTCCCCTTCGCTCCCACCTCTTGTTCATATGTGTGTTGTACCGTCCACCAAACAGTGATGACTCAATCTACATCTCGCTGTCTGATGATATGGACCAACTTCTATCTACTCATCCCAACTCTCTCTTCCTCATATGTGGTGATTTCAACTGTCATCATGCCAGTTGGCTGGGTGTGGGTACCTCTCTCACCAGCCATGGCTCCTCAGCAAAGGACTTCTGTGACTCACTGGGACTGACACAATCTGTCAATTTCCCGACCCGGATCTCAGTCAACGGAACATCTTCTCTTCTGGACTTGGTTATGACTAACTTCCCTGAAAATGTCTGCTGCTCTTCTTCTGCTCCGATCGGATCATCTGATCATGTCCTTGTTAAAGTGGACATCTCTCTGACCATCCTCAGGGAGCCTGCTCAGCGTCGACGAGTCTGGCATTTCACTCAGGCCAACTGGCACGGTCTTCAAGCAGCCATCAATCATCTGGACTGGTCTCCCATCTCTACCACCTCTGACATCAACTCATCCTGGGAATTCTTCCAAAGTAAATTGCTCTCTCTCATGCACAGATTTATCCCATCTCGTCTTCAGTTGTCATACCCTTCCTCCCGTCCATGGTACACGGAATATTGTGGTGAGGCTGTTGCCCAGAAACAACTTGCCTTCGTCTCCTGGAAAGCAAATCCAACGGAAGGAAATCTCATTTCCTTTCACAAAGCCCGAAACAAGTGTGTGTCCACCCTCAGGAGAGCCAGGAAACAATATCTCTCCGTTCTCAAGACCGAACTCCCTTATCTGTCTCCCTCTTCCAAATCCTGGTGGCGTCTGGTCAAATCCATTTCTGGTGTTTGTTCCCCCTCCATCCCCTCCCTTACCTCAAACGGCTACACAGCTGACTCCGCACGTGAAAAAGCTGAATGCCTCAACTCTGTGTTTGCCTCTAAATCTTGTGTCCCAAACCCATCCCTCTCTGTACCCACCATACCCAGTCGTACCCTGCTGCTCCTGGACTCCGTGTCCTTTCCTCCTGACAAGGTGGAAAAGTTTCTGTCAACCCTCGACTCTGATTCTGCAACTGGACCCGACGGCATCAGCCCACGGGTCCTAAAATCCTGCTCTGCTGCTCTGTCTCACCCTCTCTCTGTTCTCTTCACCCTCTCTTTTGCTCAAGGTCAACTGCCATCTGCTTGGAAATCAGCCAACATCACCGCTTTGCACAAAAAAGGTGCAAAAACAGATCCTAGCAACTACAGACCAATCAGCCTTCTCCCAATTATCAGCAAAGTCATGGAATCCATCATTGCTTCGGATATGAAATCTTTCCTCTTCTCCAATGGCTTGATCTCTGATCATCAATTTGGTTTCAGACCAGGTCACTCTACTCTGGACATGCTGCTTCTGCTGTCTCAACAATGGATGGAGGTCCTCAATGCCAAACAGGAAATTAGAGCTGTCTCCCTCGACATATCACGTGCCTTCGACACGGTCTGGCACCCCGCTCTGCTCACCAAACTCTCCTCCTTTGGTATCCATGGAAATCTCCACGCATGGCTGGCGGACTTCCTCTCTAGTCGTCGTCAACGTGTGGCCCTGAATGGGTTTCTCTCATCTCCTCTTCCTGTTCAGGCTGGAGTTCCCCAAGGCAGTGTTCTGGGCCCCGTGCTTTTTCTGGTCTTCATCAATGATCTCTCTGACTCTCTCGAAAATCCTCTCTATCTCTTTGCTGATGACTCCACTCTCTGCCGCTCCATTCCTCTTCCCTCAGATCGGCAGTCTGCTGCCTCCTCACTCTCTGAAGACCTGGACAAAATCACAGACTGGTCAAACAAGTGGAACATGTCTTTCAATCCTGACAAATCTCACACTCTTACTATGTCTCTCCGAAAAGATCGACTGGACAACCCTCCCATCTACTTTCTCAACAATCCTCTCCAAGAAGTTCTGTCGCTCAAGATTTTGGGTCTCACTATCTGCCATGATCTTTCTTGGGAAAACCACATTTCCAAGCTGGCCTCCAAAGCCAGTCGCCGACTGGGCATCCTCCGTCGTGCGAAGTCCTTCCTCGGCACACCTGAGCTCCTCACCACATACAAGGCTTTCATCCGCAGCTCAATGGAATACTGTTCTCCCCTATGGGCCGGTGCTCCTGCCTCACACCTAGCTCGGCTTCACGCTGTTGAAACCAAAGCTTTCAGAATTATTGGAATCTCCCGCGATGAAGCTATCTCTGAGGGCCTTTCACTCACTCACCGCAGGCAGGTAGGTGGTCTTTCTGTCTTCTACCGACTCCTCTCCGGCCTTGCACCCCCAGCTCTCTCTGTGCTCTGTCCCCCAAATATTCCTACAGGTCGCACAAGATCTGCCAGCAACCCTCTGATGGTTAAACTGCCGAAATCTCGGCTCTCTGCTCACCTTCACTCTTTCATTCCTCTTTTCTCCCGCCTCTGGAACAAACTCCCTCACTCCCTTCAATCCCACTCCTCCCTCCAGGTCTTTAAAACAGCTGTTCACCACCATCTCTTATCTTCCCCCATCCAAAACCTTGATCTTTTCTACCCCCGCTAATTCACCCCAGATCCACCTTGTTTGAAATTCCAACTTCTTTCCTGGAAGTCCTGGCAGTGTCCATATGTTTTATACCTCTCCCACCGCCCCCTTCCCACGCCCCCCCCCCCCCCAAGCCCTCGCCCTCTCTCAGATCTCTCGATGTCTCCATGTCTCTCGGTCACTGCTCTCAAATGTTGTGTTTGTGTCCTTCCCCCTCTCTCCCCATCTTGTCTACCGCTCCCTATGTTATATGTTTTATGTGTCGGTTTGTCTTTCTGTGTGATTAATGTTCGCTCTTTCACGAGCCTCGACCTTGTATACAAAAAAAAAAAAAAAAAAAAAAAAAAAAACCTGGTACGAGGCCACAAAAAGCTTAATCGAAGTAAAACGACGTCTTCGAACGGAGTTTGGTCGAAGCTGGGTGCTGCCAAGCAATGTCCAAAGTGTACACGACTCGACCAAGAGACTTGCTGGAACTCAAGCACCGCATCAGGAATGCTTTCTGGGAGATCACTGATGAAATGCGGCAGAAACCCATGCTCGAATACAAGCAGAGACTGTTCCGAGTGATCGAAAATGACGGCCGCCATATCGAGACCCATAACTAAATTTGTATCAATTATTTTTTAATGAAATTTTCACATAATAAATGGGGAACATTTGTCTATAAGTGCTGCAAATTACAAGTAAATCGGTTCACGCAACACAGAGTTATTCAAAAACAAAATAGTACGTCGTATGTGAATCACCCTGTACATGAACGTGTGCACCGTCCCTCGGATTGCCATTAAACTGGGCACCCCATCTGCCAGCATAAGTTGGTGCATGTTAAAGATCCCACGGCATCCTTCGCAAAGTGAGTAGGTGAGTTACCGCTTGCATGGCCAAACATGGCCGAATGGCAATTCCTGCTTTGTCTATGAATAGCAAGTGGTCTGGTCTTCCTTGCTTCATATCTCAGACTGCCCTTGCTCTCTGGGCAGCAGCTTCTGCTCTTTAAAGGAATTGACCAGGTATTTCACGATTCATTTGATCGGCCTTCTTCGGACACGAAAGGCAACCTGTACACACTGCGCTTATTCTTCCTCGAGAAAAAAGTTTACTAAAAACGTGCCGGTGCAAGCCAACTAAGGAAACCACCTGGAAGGTTATATTCACTTTTGCCTTTGCCATACTCTATTGTCTTGCTGAAATAGTTCATATTTTTGTAAATTTGTGAGTATTAACTGGGATGTCTAATCTTCACCGACATCGATATCTCATTGTAAAAATAATAAAAATTCTGCCAACTTCATTTGAATGGAGGTTTTTAGAGAACGAGAGAAAAGGAAGTGGAAGAAGAAAATCAAAACAGCACGTTTTTTTAATTTACGGATAAAATTCCCTGTACCACGTGACTAGCTATAGTTTCCTTGTGACGTGCTTCGCTTACTTGACACTGAGCCATGTAACCATTCCTCTTCAAGAATACTAGGGTAGACTACTTACCATTCCTCGTGCCGCTCACCATTCACCTGCAATAGCTCATCACACATGCTTAAGAAAAGGTGGGGGAACCTCTCCTTCCACAAGTTTTCCATCCAGACTCCATAAAGCAGCATTTCTTATTATCCCAGTCCGGCGACCACATGCCAGAACTTACAAGACCTTTTAAGGCTAGCAAACGTTATTCCTTCCCTTCCTTTTAGTGCCAAGCGCTACCCTTACCTATGTTTGTATCAACATGTGCCAAACAAGGCTCCGTAAGCAGAAATCCTTCCGAGTTACCTAGGCAGCAAACGTGCTGTAAACGAGAAACAGATGCCGGGCTGATCATAGTAACACACTGACTCACGATATAAGTACAGGTTTCATTCAAGAATGGTTTCCTCTACACTCTCTATAGCAATCGGTCATGCCTAGCCTTGGAATGTATTCACGACAAAGGTTATTGTATCACAAGTTATATTCAGGCCATAATGGCAGGTAAAGATACCGTTGTTGGGAGACAGAAACGTAAGTACACGAATAAGCAATAAGATGGAGTGGAAGTGATGGCAGAAAACGAGAACGGCACTCTGTCGAGCGCATACCTCTGGCAGACTGAACTGTTTACGTTTTGTATCCCACCGATAGGCCAGATCTGGATCCGGACCTGAACCAACATCTAATTGGCTCGTTCTTGTTGCCTAATCAACTCATCCACCAAGTTTTGTCGTAAGTCCTCCACAACGTTTAGAAATATCATGCTACATATCGGTTTTGACCCGATTACTCAATAGGGAAGAATCACTTAAAAGGAATTAAAAACTCTCGAATCTGAATTCAGATCTTCACCAAAAGCGAATCGATAAGTCCTTGTCACATACCGTGAAATGGGGTGAATAGGGACAGCAAGGTGAATAGGGACACAAACTGAAAAAAGTTCGGAAACGTTTTTCGCTGAAAATTGATAACCATACTGATTTGTTGATATTTGTGTTGAAAGTGTTCTCTTATTTTTTTTAAAAGCAACTTATAGTCCCTATTAACCCCATATATGGGTTAAATAGGAATAAATAGGATTTTTATGGCTGTCCCTATTCACCCCGTTTTACGGGTGAATAGGGACAGTCACTAATACAAAAAAATAATAATCAAGAAACAATCCTGAGTTTCCAACTTATTGCTAAATTGATATCTCAGATGGATGCACATAATATGCGCCCATAATATAAACCACGGTGCCAATGAAAAAAAATATGGGATAAAAAGTTTCTCCAAACTGTCCCTATTTCTTGATTATTATTTTTTTGTATTAGTGACTGTCCCTATTCACCCGTAAAACGGGGTGGATAGGGACAGCCATAAAAATCCTATTTATTCCTATTTAACCCATATATGGGGTTCATAGGGACTATAAGTTGCTTTTTAAAAAAACAAGAGAACACTTTCAACCCAAATATCAACAAATCAGTATGGTTATCAATTTTCAGCGAAAAAAGTTTCCGAAGTTTTTTCAGTTTGTGTCCCTATTCACCTTGCTGTCCCTAATCATCTCATTTCACGGTACCCAACCCTCTTCACCAAGTTTCATCCAAATCCGTTTACAAACAAACAGACAGACAGGCAGGGATGACAACATAACTTCCAACTGCCTTCGGTGGCAGAGGCAAAGAGTGACAAAAGGGAAATAGTTATAGTCCAAGTAACACCTACAGTTAAAGACAAGAACTATATGAGTCATCTTAAAATTTAGCATTTTATAAACCAGAAAAACTACAAAGCTATTTTAAATGAAGATTTTTCTTGAAGAAATAGACGTTAGTGCCTTGGTTGCTATGGACGCTATTTCACTTTGATAGGGGAGAATCCACGGGATACTGATATATGCAGGGTGGGCCAAAAGTCAGAAGCCAGAGAGGATTTGGGCGGTTGGACTACAATAATTAATTTTTTACCTTTTATGGTATATTCTTTGAAATATGTATATTTAATAAAATTGATTACCCCTTGTATATTTCCAGACAAGTGATGGCAGTAAAATTGACAAAACATGAGAGTGGACATTATTTCGATGAATGGAAGGCCAGGCTCTTTAAACTGATCAATTGCTACCAAATTTAATGAAAGATGCTCAGAGAACGCTCCAATTACTCAGGGAGCATTGTTTGTTTGTTTTACCCCAGGATCTAAGGCTTGCATGGGGAACTGCCACACACACATCTCTCACATATGGATATACAGGCGAATACATGAGACACAACACAGGATTTTTAGGCAAGAAAAAGAGCTTAAATGGAAGTGCCGTAACTTCCCAGGGCAGTCTAGACTCTGGGTACCAGCGAGGTCGCAGCGATGGAGCCGCCCTTCTCACCACACTCAGCGGAGCATTTCCTCAGGAGGAATTTCCACCTCCCCATTAATGTCAACACATGGGATTGTCCATGGTCTTATCCTTTAAATGCTGAACATCAAGCAAAGAAGCAGCATGTACAATATTTTTTTAATCTTTGGGATGACTCAGCCAGGGTGTGAACCTCCGACCTCCCAAACTAGGAGCAGAAGCTGTAACCATTACACCAGCAATTGGAAAAGTGATCAAGCGATTCTATTAAATATGAGGTGTCCAAGGCCGTTCTCATGCATCAAGTATCATTCTGGATTGTTTATTTCAGGTTGGAGTGGATAACTCTAATGGTTGAGGTCCACACAGATAGGAAGAGGGGAGGAGGCTTTGTAGTCCAGTCAATGCAACAAATTGTATGGGTCATTTGGGTCAACCAACCACTAATTGCAACATAATTTTTTTCACGGCTATGCATTTCAGAAATGTCCCCTTAGCACCATACTAAAAGTATACCAAAATATATTTGGTGGAAAGGCGTCAAATTTGCATAATATGCTGCCGCTATTGAAAAAATACAGAATTTCCACTGTAACTTTGTATCTAAGCATCCAATCATAGCAAATGAAGTGTTTAGACCCATGTTTTCAGGTTTGATGATTATGAAAAGTTCATTTCTGGATCAATTATATGCATACAATTCAATGAAGTAAGCAAATTGTATGTCACCATTATAAAAAGTAATCGATTTTCTGCAATAACTTTGTATTTAAGCATCCAATCATGGTAAATGAAGTGTCTAGACCCATCTTTTCATGGTCATTGGATATGATTAGCACATTTCTGGATTAATTATATGCATACAATAATGCAAAAATTCAAATTAGCTATCCTCATTATATGAAACTGCTATTTAACTATGTGCATGTTTTCAATTCTGTTGCAGAGTACCCTATCCAAGGGGTTTGTGGTGTGACAGATGAACATTGATAAGAGCATGTTCTACTATAACAAGAGTTTAGCGGTGGCTCAATGGCCAGTGGCTCAGGCCAGGCCAGGAGGCTCAATTTTTCAGGGTTAGTGTATACATAAGGCAATCTCTAGAGCTGTACGAGGACACCTCTTGGTGGATGCTGCCCTCAATACAATGCTGGTAGCGAATGCATACAACCTCCCCCTGCCAACATATTCCGATATGGACCAACTGGAGGGAACAGCAGAGCATCCTTCTGAGGAGTCACACATGATACATGAACAGATGGAACAGTGTGAAAGATGACATCATCCAGGAGGAGGAGAATGCTCAAGAACAAAATAAAGACTTGCTTGAAGCTGGTGAACTATTTGATCGTTTAATGGTAGATCCGAGTGTTGCTGATGAGGTGTCCTCCTCAGAAGCTCTGAGGTGCATCTCTGAGAAGCTGAAGGAAGAAAATAACTCTATGAATGATCTACGAACAGCACGCCTCTGGCTGCAATATATAGATATGGTAAAGATCTTATGGAAATTCATAAAAGTTGAGCGTATGGGTAATTTGATGCTGCACCTCCAGGCCATACATGATATGCTTCCGTACTTTGCAGCATTAGGGCACAACCTGTACACCAAGTCTGCATACTTGTACCTTCAAATGATGAAACAACTTGACAAGAATCACCCAGAAGTGTACAGGAGTTTCATGAATGGACTTCATGTTGTCAGAAGAAGTGAACGTTATTGGGCTGGCTTATCAACCGACCTTGTGATAGAACAAGTGCTCATGAGGAGCATGAAGACCAGTGGTGGCTTAACTAGAGGCAGAGGAATGACCGAGATACAGAGATTGATATGGTTACTGGCAATGCCAGCCTATGCTGAAGTGAATTGTGCCATGCAGGAGCTCACAGGTGTGACCTATGATACCAGTGAACAGCACAAGGACAATTCCAAATCAAGACAACAACGTGATATAAAAGACACATATGAACTGCTCGGAGCCTTCAAGGAATGGAACCCTTTCAGCAGTGAACCATCTCTACATAGTATTGTGAGTGGCGTTACTGCACATCACACAGTGAATGTTGATAACGCCAGATCTGTGGGGCAAACTATACTAGATTCCATGGTTGGGAAGAGTGTGTACAACTATTCATTCCAATGTAAAAAAACAAGCAGTCACACTTGGGTCAAAGACAGCTGTTGTCATTGATGGAGACTCAGTGCAGGTTGATCCACAGTTGCTTTTCCAACGACTCAGCGTAATTTCCACAAGTGAAACACAAGAAGATCCAGCATCTTTGTTCAAGAATGAGCTCTGTAGTCATCCTCCAGCACTCTTCGACCCCTCGGGTCTTCCTAGGAAGCCAAATAAACCAGCGCTTGGTGATGCAATTGATGGAGGTGCCCTCCTGCAACGTCTGCCATGGTCTTGTGGTTAGGGCGGAGGGCTTGGGATCCTAAGGTCCTGAGTTCGAATCCCGTTGAATTAACGGCAGGTGGGGTTGACTTGGCCTGTCATCCTTCCAAGGTCGGCAAAATGAGTACCAGATAACTGGTTATAGAGAGGCATTGCATCAGCGGCAGACCGATCAAGGATGCCACACATCGGAGAGGGGTAAGAACCTGCATAGGACTAAATGTCACTTTCAATGGTCAAACAGTCCTGAAGCTGAAGAAAAATGAGTTCCTAGCAAACACAATCAACAAACAACGCTTCATTTACATCCTAAGTGACTCCCTAGAGAAGGCGGGATTGTCGGACAATTCATGCCAAGGGGGATGCTGATGTGCTGATTGTCCAGACTGCAGTGGAATCTGCAAAGACAATAGATACAGGTGTTGTTGGTGACGACACAGACCTACTGATTCTTCTTTGCTACCATGCCAACATGCAAGGGAGGGACATATTTTTCAAGCATGAGCCAAAACTTAACGCAAAGAAACATCGAGTATGGAACATCAAAAAGACCAATACAACCTTGGGAATGAGAATGTCTGTGACAAAATGCTATTTGTACACGCCCTGCTTGGCTGTGACACAACATCCAGTGCGTATGGCATTGGCAAAGCTGTTGCCCTGAAGCACATCCAAAACAACGTCCAATTCATGAAACATGCCGACCTGTTCACCCAGGAAGGAGTTGCACCAAAGGATGATATAGTTGCAGCAGGGGAGAAGGCCCTTGCATGTATGCACAATGGAAACCAAGATGAAAGTATTGATGCCCTACGATACAAGCGTTTCTGTGAGAAGGTTGCAAAAAGTGCCAAATATGTTGAGGACCAGAACTTGCCATCAACATCTGCGGCTACAAGGTATCACAGTCTGAGAGTGTACTTCCAGATTCAGGAGTGGAAAGGAAATGTTGGACAATTGAAACCAGATGAATGGGGATGGAAGATCAGCGAGGGTCAGTTACTCCCAATGCAAACTGATCTGCCACCAGCGCCACCGAAACTTACTGAGATCTTCAGATGCAACTGCAAGGCGGGGTGCAGCACTACTAAATGTACATGCAAGAAGCATGGCCCTGACTGCTCATGGATGTGTGGAGAGTTTATAGGTTTGAGTTGTGCTAACTCATCAAGACTGGAGATAGATGACGAGTGACATCCAACAACTGGTAATTAATCCGGGAAATGTGCTAATCATATTCAATGACCCTGAAAACATGGGTTTGGACACTTAATTTCTCATGATTGGATACTTGGATACAGAATTACTGTGGAAAATCGATTTTTTCCTAATGGTGGCAGCTAATTTGCATATTATGCAAATTTGACACCTTTCCACCAAATATATTTTGGTATACTTTTAGTATGGTGTTTAGGGTATATTTGTGAAATGCACTGCAGTGAATTTTTTTTTTTGCAATTAGTGGTGGGTCAAGCCACTACTTTGACTGGACTATTGGGAGAGTACAGGATGGGGGCAATCTCTACTTTCATGTAGGGATTGTTATGTGATGGCAATACTGCTAGTGTTAACTATTCTGTAAACCAACATCATCCCTACCTTGTTTAGGACCTTTTTTAGACTGTAGTTTGTCATCCCTACATTGTCTTTTTAATTTAGCATAATATTTTTTTATTCACTTGTAACCTATACCTCTATATACCAGTTTAGCTTATAACCCATTTATTACAAGTTTGGGCGGTCACCTATATAAACGAGTTTAGCTGATAACCCATATATGTTAATTTAGCCTATACGCTAAATTGGCATGTTTAGCTTATAACCTATGTATACCAGTTTAGTGTACCGCATACCGGTATAACCAATAAATACCAGTTTTCTCCATCAAACCGTCCTAATGTCAATGAATGGTCAGTTTTATTGGCCCATGCCGGCCATTATAGTTACAGAGAAACCGCTCCTTCGCAAACTCGAAGCACCCCAGTCAAACGATGACCTTTTTATATATAAATATAATCAATATGTGTGGTGAAAATGAAGAAGAAATGCCTTCGTATGCGTGGAGTATATTGAATGCCTATTTATGGGCGAGCGCTCGGTGAGCGAGAGGGTCAGTATCTTGTCTGCTGAATGAGTTCTGCAGAGATGAGCGCTAGATCTTTTTGGTAAGAAGTGACTGGGATTGATGACTAATGCCTTAGAATGCTTGACTTTGCTTTATAATGCTTTATTTGCTTTGTAGGACTGATGAAATTATTGTCTATTGTGTAGGATGCCCAAGGATCGATTTCAATAAAGTATCTTGGAGAGTATCCTCGCAATAAAGTATCCTCGTATCTTGGAGAGAGGTCTGGAAGCTTTTTCAATACAATAATACAATATGTGTTTTCGTCAATCTCTACTTTCATGTCGATCAGTTCAGCAGTTCAGGAGAGGATCTTTGAAACACGTTTTTTTTCCTAAAGTTCATAAATCCAAGATGGCCACCATGTCTTTCTATCAATCAGGTTCCTGGAAGGTTATGCACCAGATCTGATGACTTGTAACATGCTGTGAAGCTATACGTTTATCTGTGTATAGGTCTCCGATAAATAGAATTGATTAAATTTGGAATAATAATAATCACAAGAAGAACATTAGACTTCCATATTCAAAGCCTGGAAGCCTCATTCAAAAATAACATGATGGAAGAGTCGGAATTAATCACAGGAGTGTCAAATTGTTAGCGTGAGAAGGTAATTGAGAATGGGTCACAGTGTGGAAGGATTGGTGTCGAAAATTAAAATGGGATGAAAATGTTTTGAGTGAGAATTTGATGAATAAATCAATGGGCGGGTAAAACAGAATAAACGATAAATGAAACAGCTTCATGCTAGCTTTTCATTCAATTGGTAAATGGTCACATTGGATGAATCTCATTCACGATTTCTTTCCAGGATGATTATCGTCTCATTTAGTGCGTTGTTTTTTCTAACACACTTCACAATTTAATCATATTTTTTACACATAAAATAAGTGTGAAGCATGACCAAATGTGTTACCAAACTGTGTGGGACGGGAGGTTGTGTGACTGTCCAATCGACTCTTCATTAAGCTCAAACGACACACGTTACAGAGAACATTTATCTTAATGAACATTTGTCTTATCATCTTGGCGGAATCGGATCATCTTATTCTAGAACTGAACTCTTATTCTAGAACTAGTAGTAAACTGTTCTAGAACGACAATCGGTGGAGCGCATACCTCCGCCAGGTTGAAAAGTTTACGTTTTGTATGCCACTGATAGGCCGGATCTGTGTCCAGACCTGAAGAAAAATCGAATCAGTTGGTCCTTGTCACACCCCCAACCTGTCCACCTAGTTTTGTCCGAATATGTTCACAACTTCTTGAGATATCATGTTATATCATTTTTAGCCCTATCCTTCAGTGGTAATCTAAGAATCACTTTTAAAAAATGATCTGATCTGGATTTTCACAAAACTTAAATCAATTTTTCCTCGTCACCCACCCAATCTCTCCACCAAATTTCGTCCGAATCCGTTCACAACTGTTTGAGATTTCCTGTTCACAGACAGACAGACAGACAAAAAACACAACAGGGGTGAAAACATAACCCCGCCCACCAAAGGAACTTTGATGCAGGCAGAGGCTATGAGGTCCATCAGAGCCTGTGCTAGAATTTCTAAGTTATGTTGTTTGTCCTTTCTAAATGCTGAACATCAAGCAAGGAAGCCGCAAGTACCATTTTTAAATGGTCTTTGGTATGACTTGGTCAGGGTTCCAGCTACCGACCTTATAGGCTCAGGGCGGACACTCTAACCATCATGTCACCAAGGCTGAGTCTAATATGTGATTATATGGTTGCACAGTATTCATTTATTTGACAATCTCATCAAGTTCATCAAAGAGCCCATAAATTGTATTATATATAACTAGCAACGGTACCCGCCCTATGGGCGGGGTTTCAATTGGGAGGCCCAAATGAAAAGGAAAAATATCAGAAATTGAAGGTTTTTTTATTTTAAACTAGCTGAATGCACCCGGCGTTTCCCGGGTTCTTTTTGAATGAATTTACTACCATAATTCAGCTTTTACTCGTGGCCGTAGAAGATTGACTCCTATAATTAAGCTCAGCTTTTAATTGCGAAATGGGCCCAGCCCGGTCGAGGCGGCCTATAACCTTCCCGGGGCCCGTCCCGCCATTTTTGGTTCTTTTTGAATGAATTTACTACTATAATTCAGATTTTACTCGCGGCCGTAGAAGATTGAGTACTATAATTCAGCTCGGCTTTTAATTGCGAAATGGGCCCAGCCCAGCCGAGGCAGCGTCGACCAGCCTCGCCACCTAGCCTATAACGTTCCCGGGGCCCGTCCCGACATTTTTGGTTCTTTTTGAATGAATTTACTACCATAATTCAGATTTTACTCGCGGCCGTAGAAGATTGAGTACTATAATTCAGCTCGGCTTTTAATTGCGAAATGGGCCCAGCCCGGCCGAGGCAGCGTCGACCAGCCTCGCCACCTAGCCTATAACCTTCCCGGGGCCCGTCCCGACATTTTTGGTTCTTTTTGAATGAATTTACTACTATAATTCAGATTTTACTCGCGGCCGTAGAAGATTGAGTACTATAATTCAGCTCGGCTTTTAATTGCGAAATGGGCCCAGCCCGGCCGAGGCAGCGTCGACCAGCCTCGCCACCTAGCCTATAACGTTCCCGGGGCCCGTCCCGACATTTTTGGTTCTTTTTGAATGAATTTACTACCATAATTCAGCTTTTACTCGCGGCCGTTGAAGATTGACTACTATAATTCAGGTCGGCTTTTAATTGCGAAATGGGCCCAGCCCGGCCGAGGCGGCCTCAACCGGCCTCGCCACCTCGCCTAAAACCTTCCCAGGGCCTGTCCCGACATTTTTTGTATTAGTGGTTTCCTCCTATCTTTCACTGTTCAGGAGATTAGCTTGCGCAGATAAACAAACAAAAACTTTCTTTTATAATATAGAGAGAAGAGAGAAGAGAGAAGAGAGATGATTCATATAAACATCCGTTAAATCATATCACACGCAAATCATCAAAATCGAAACAGTATTTGTAGAATTTCAACAAAAGTCACATCACTATTCATGTCGGTAAATATTATTCCATCGTGTTTGGAAAAATTGGAAAAACCATATATAGCCCATTTTACTCCAGGGTGTCCCAGCATTACCCACCCAAAATATCATTGCGATCGGCTGAGCCGTTTTTGCGGTACCTGGGAACAGACAGACAGACATTTGGTGAATGATAGTAAGACACATGCAAGACAAGTACATACCCTAACCAGACCATGAACGAGTATTTTTCACCTGTTGAAAACACACTCCTTTATTTGTTTGGGAATTTAGGAAAAAAATATGCTGGTGAAAGCTTCCATTGGTCAATTGAGGACAAATTTTGTGCTGTAGCTCAGATAAAACTTGTCCAAAGTAACCCTAGTCCGTAATACCGAGGGAATACTGAGCCAGCAAAGCACAGAGCTTCGCAACGCAGCAACCGATTCCTCCCCCTCTCAGATGTGAGCAGATGTGCGTGCACTCCTTTTAATTTCACTGCTTGGGGAAAGAAAAACTTTGGCCTAGTGCTGCAGCATGCAAAAACGCTAATCTACAGTACTTTAACATCTTCTGCAACTCGTGGTGAAACAGGTCCATCTATGGTAGATGCACACCGTGAATTGTCACGTGTTTGGAACAAAGTAGAACAAGCACATGACTTAGCTAAAGCTGGAAATGCTGCGTGAGAAATAAAGGTGAACATATCCGTAATGGAATCTGCGCTGATGGATGTTGGCTGGATGAGGGAGTGCCATATTTAGGAGCTTCAATTTGAAAATATCTCTTCAAACAATTTATTTATGTCTTCATTGCGTTGATATAATCTTCATTAGTGGTTTGTTAAAGCGGCCTGTCTTATCAATATTCGTCTTCTGGGGTACTTGTCTTCATGAAAAGTCTGCTGCAGAATATGGTGGTGTTGGTGTGAGGGGATGCCATATGGGGCTTGTATGGCTTTATATGGGATGGCAGGTTATTAGGAATGGTATCGTGGTCACCTATGATGAGAAATTGTGTGAGTGTACGGGACAGGTACGTGGTTGGTTGTCTGCGTGTGTGTCAGCTGTAGGAGCAGGAAGAGGCAGAGAGTTAAGCGAACTCACAGCCGGGCGGCCCAGCTGTCGGTTTGTCCGGCATTTCCGCCATCGTAACAGCTGAACTGCTTTTCCAGCGACTTTAACTCGCTTATTCTTCAGCTTCCCTTCATCATATCGGTAGTTTCATCTTCCATGTCTCTGAATCAGCCGGTGGTTCAACTCTGACAAAAACATTCTCACATTCGAGCTCCAAAATGGGATTGTCTTTGGCGAAGCGAAATCTGATGGATTATAATTCCTCCTCAGTCGTGTAACGTCAGACAACAAGCTGGATTTGAACCTCATGAGCATCCCTCACCAACCCCCACCAACTAGGCCACCCAGTGAAGAGCAGGTTTTCATTGCTGTGTTGCTTCACCCACACTTCTGTTCGAGGGATAAACATTGCTGTGTTTGGTGCATTCACTTTCTTCCCCCCAAACCCCACCCCAAGTATGCCGACGTCAAAATTGCTGCCAGACAAAAGCTGTCCTTCACCGACACCGACACATATTTAGCACATATCTAAACGAACCCTTCATGATGATATTCATCTTCCTGATTGTTATCATTAACCTCTCAAGAGACTTTTGATTGGCTACGATCAAATGGAGTCCAACCCCGAGACCAGTGGTCGTTTTTATGTAGCTGATTTTTTTCCGCTGGAACCTCGCCCGGAGTGTTCGCAGTGGCGCTGGATCCTAACCTTTGACCTGAGCATGAAAGTGACAGCACATGTTTAATGAGGCGCCCGTTGTCGTCATCACTTGGGCCGCAGTAACAGGACAGGGTTTGTCTGCACCCGCGTTCCTAAACTGGCCCATGGAACAGAGCCACCAAGTGTGCATGTTCATCACGAGGTCTGTCTTGGCTTGTAACAGACATCTTGCAGCCATATGATGCTGATTCTACAGCTTACAGTGAGCTTATATAACTGATGGTGATTCTACAGCTTACAGTGAGCTTATATAACTGATGGTGATTCTACAGCTTACAGTGAGCTCATATAACTGAGGGTGATTCTACAGCTTACAGTGAGCTTATATAACTGATGGTGATTCTACAGCTTACAGTGAGCTTATATAACTGATGCTGATTCTACAGCTTACAGTGAGCTAATATAACTGATGGTGATTCTACAGCTTACAGTGAGCTTATATAACTGATGCTGATTCTACAGCTCACAGTGATTATACAACTGATGTTGATTCTACACCTTACAGTGAGCTTATATAACTGATGCTGATTCTACAGCTTACAGTGAGCTTATATAACTGATGCTGATTCTACAGCTTACAGTGAGCTTATATAACTGATGCTGATTCTACAGCTTACAGTGAGCTTATATAACTGATGCTGATTCTACAGCTTACAGTGAGCTTATATAACTGATGCTGATTCTACAGCTTACAGTGAGCTTATATAACTGATGGTGATTCTACAGCTTACAGTGAGCTTATATAACTGATGCTGATTCTACAGCCTACCGTGAGCTTATATAACTGATGCTGATGGTACACAGCTGATGATGAAGTTACAGCTAATGGTGATGTTACAGCTCACAGTGATTATACAACTGATGATGATTCTACAGCTTACAGTGAGATTATATAACTGATGGTGATGTTACAGCTAATGGTGATGTTACAGCTCACAGGGATTATATAACTGATGGTGATTCTACAGCTTACAGTGAGCTTATATAACTGATGCTGATTCTACAGCTTACAGTGAGCTTATATAACTGATGCTGATGGTACACAGCTGATGATGAAGTTACAGCTAATGGTGATGTTACAGCTCACAGTGATTATACAACTGATGATGATTCTACAGCTTACAGTGAGATTATATAACTGATGGTGATTATACAGCTTACAGTGAGCTGATATAACTGATGGTGATTCTACAGCTTACAGTGAGCTTATATAACCTGATGGTGATGTTACAGCTAAAAGTGATTATATAACTGATGCTGATTCTACAGCTTACAGTGAGCTTATATAACTGATGCTGATTCTACAGCTTACAGTGAGCTTATATAACTGATGCTGATGGTACACAGCTGATGATGAAGTTACAGCTAATGGTGATGTTACAGCTCACAGTGATTATACAACTGATGATGATTCTACAGCTTACAGTGAGATTATATAACTGATGGTGATGTTACAGCTAATGGTGATGTTACAGCTCACAGTGATTATATAACTGATGGTGATTCTACAGCTTACAGTGAGCTTATATAACTGATGGTGATGTTACACAGCTGCTGATGAAGTTACAGCTAATGGTGATGTTCCAGCTCACAGTGATTATATAACTGATGGTGATTCTACAGCTTACAGTGAGCTTATAAAACTGATGGTGATGTTACACAGCTGATGATGAAGTTACACCTAATGGTGATGTTACAGCTCACAGTGATTATATAACTGATGGTGATGTTACACAGCTGATGATGAAGTTACACCTAATGGTGATGTTACAACTCACAGTGATTATATAACTGATGGTGATGTTACACAGCTGCTGATGAAGTTACAGCTAATGGTGATGTTACAGCTCACAGAGATTATATAACTGATGATGATTCTACAGCTTTCAGTGAGCTTAAATAACTGATGCTGATGTTACACAGCTGATGATGATGTTACAGCTAATGGTGATGTTACAGCTCACAGTGAGATTATATAACTGATGGTGATGTTACACAGCTGATGATGAAGTTACACCTAATGGTGATGTTACAGCTCACAGTGATTATATAACTGATGGTGATTCTACAGCTTACAGTGAGATTATATAACTGATGGTGATGTTACACAGCTGATGATGAAGTTACACCTAATGGTGATGTTACAGCTCACAGTGATTATATAACTGATGGTGATGTTACAGCTCACAGTGATTATATAACTGATGGTGATGTTACAGCTCACAGTGATTATATAACTGATGGTGATGTTACACAGCTGATGATGAAGTTACACCTAATGGTGATGTTACAGCTCACAGTGATTATATAACTGATGGTGATGTTACACAGCTGCTGATGAAGTTACACCCAATGGTGATGTTACAGCTCACAGTGATTATATAACTGATGCTGATGGACTGATGGTACACAGCTGATGATGAAGTTACACCTAATGGTGATGTTACAGCTCACAGTGATTATATAACTGATGGTGATGTTACAGCTCACAGTGATTATATAACTGATGGTGATGTTACAGCTCACGGTGATTATATAACTGATGGTGATGTTACACAGCTGATGATGAAGTTACACCGAATGGTGATGTTACAGCTCACAGTGATTATATAACTGATGGTGATGTTGCACAGCTGATGATGAAGTTACACCTAATGGTGATGTTACAGCTCACAGAGATTATATAACTCATGGTGATTCTACAGCTTACAGTGAGATTATATAACTGATGGTGATTATACAGCTTACAGTGAGCTTATATAAATGATGGTGATTCTACAGCTTACAGTGAGCTTATATAACTGATGGTGATTATACAGCTTACAGTGAGCTTATATAACCGATGGTGATTCTACAGCTTTCAGTGAGCTTATATAACTGATGGTGATTATACAGCTTACAGTGAGATTATATAACTGATGGTGATTCTACAGCTTACAGTGAGCTTATATAACTGATGCTGATTCTACAGCTCACAGTGATTATATAACTGATGGTGATTCTACAGCTTACAGTGATTATATAACTGATGGTGATGTTACACAGCTGATGATGAAGTTACACCTAATGGTGATGTTACAGCTCACAGTGATTATATAACTGATGGTGATGTTACAGCTCACAGTGATTATATAACTGATGGTGATTCTACAGCTCACAGTGATTTATATAACTGATGGTGATTCTACAGCTCACAGTGATTATATAACTGATGGTGATTCTACAGCTTACAGTGAGATTATATAACTGATGGTGATGTTACACAGCTGCTGATGAAGTTACACCTAATGGTGATGTTACAGCTCACAGTGATTATATAACTGATGGTGATTCTACAGCTTACAGTGAGCTTATATAACTCATGGTGATGTTACACAGCTGCTGATGAAGTTACACCTAATAGTGATGTTACAGCTCACAGTGATTATATAACTGATGGTGATTCTACAGCTTACAGTGAGCTTATAAAACTGATGGTGATGTTACACAGCTGCTGATGAAGTTACAGCTAATGGTGATGTTACAGCTCACAGAGATTATATAACTGATGATGATTCTACAGCTTACAGTGAGATTATATAACTGATGGTGATGTTACACAGCTGCTGATGAAGTTACAGCTAATGTTGATGTTACAGCTCACAGTGATTATATAACTAATGGCGATTCTACAGCTTACAGTGAGCTTATAAAACTGATGGTGACGTTACATAGCTGCTGATGAAGTTACAGCTAATGGTGATGTTACAGCGCACAGAGATGTTATAACTGATGTCACAACCCATATGTAGTGATGTTATTGCAGCGCACAGTGATGTTATAACTGATGCCACAACCCATATGTAATGCTGTTATTGCAGCGCACATTGATGTTATAACTGATGCCACAGCCCAATGTGTAGTGATGTTATTGCAGCGCACAGTGATGTTATAACCGATGTTACAACCCAAAATGTAGTTATGTTATTGCAGCTCACAGTGATGTTATAACTGATGGCGGTGATGTTACCTCTGATGGGGAGATCAATTTTCGAGTCTTCTTTCCATTGCAGTGTTTCAACATCCAGACTCAAAGCACCCACGGTGAATATCCCCACAAAAGGTTCCAATAAAATCAGCACTCTCAGCTAACGCAGAACCACATGAACAGCACCAATGTTCAAAGCACCCAAGCACACTGTATACACTAATTAAATTACTTGCTACTAGCTGATTAACCCATGGCACTCAGGATAGTGGGAGGGTGATGGAGGAATGGGGAAAGGTAGCAGAGAGTGGGTGGGGATTGCTATGCAGCGACCTTCTGTGATTTCCCTCCCTCCACCGCCCTTTATCCCCCACCAAACCTTTCCCATCCTCTCAGCAGTGAAGAATCACTTCCTGTTGAAAACCACCCCTCCACCACTGCCAGCTGCCACTTCTCTCCAGGAGAAAAAAAACCTTTTAATCATCACGATGTGACGGTTTGACAAAAGGGTAGTTGTGACTGTGAGGCTCTGATGCTCAACTCCACTGACAATTACACTTTTCCCACACTCCCATCCACACTACCGGACCTACTCCTCCTTCCATCTTAAGACCCCAGAGATTGATCAGATGTGTGTGTGTGTGTGTGTGTGTGTGTGTGTGTGTGTGTGTGTGTGTGTGTGTGTGTGTGTGTGTGTGTGTGTGTGTGTGTGTGTGTGTGCCCTACTCATCCCCTTCTACCTCTACCTTTTGAGCTTCTTTTCAAATTGCATTTTATTCGCAAGATTATAAATACAAGACTGCATCCACCACCTCTGTCTTTTCCCCTCTTTCTGTCATAGCTTCCCCCAATCCTCCTCCCCTTCCTTCCTTTCAATTCTCCCCTCCCCACACCTTTCCTTTTGCCTCAGACTCCCTTCCCTACCTCCGTATGCTCTCATACCTTCATCCCTCGCTTTACACACTATTTCCCTTTGCCTTTATCTTGCCCTTTTTCATTTCATCGCCATAATTTAAATAATTTCCCCATGTTAAAAGTTCTGCCATTATTCTCCTGTCCATGGCACATTCACGGTATCTACTTATCACGTACACAAAATAAGGTGAAACCTTTGAATCTCCCACTCCCCTCTCTACACGTATTCTTTTCTGCACACAAACGTTTTCCTTTCTCTCCCGCTTCTCCCACACTCTCCTTTCTCTCCCACTACCCGACCTCTCCCTCTCACCTATTATCCTCCTTTCTCTCCAATTAGCCTCCCTTCTCTTCATTTTCTCAATTTATCCCACTTACCCCATGCCATTCTGTGTATGTAATAAATATACAACATCTAAGGTAGATTCAATATTATAACAGGTATTTTGAGCACATTCTGAATATACCATGATAATTGGAAGCCACAATATATATATATATATATATATATATATATATTTGTATACAGGATCGAGGCTCGTGTAAGAGCTAACATTTATCATACAAAAAAAAATCAAACAGACACACAAAACATATAATAAGGGTAGAGGTAGACAAGATGGTGACAGAAGGGGAAGCACAAAAACACAACATTTGAGAGCAGGGACATCGGGAGATCTGTGGGAGGGCTTGTGGGGAGGAGGTGTGGGAAGGGGGGGAGGGTTGGGAGAAGTATAAAACACAAGGACACTGCAAGAAATTCCAGGACAGAAGTTGGTATTTCAAAAAAGTGAATCTGGGGTGAAATTAGTGGGGGTAGAAAAGATCAAGGTTTTGGATGGGGGAAGATAAGAGATGGTGGTGAACAGCTGTTTTAAAGACGTGGAGGGAGGAGTGGGATTGAAGGGAGTGAAGGAGTTTGTTCCAGAGGAGGGAGAAAAGAGAAAAGAGAAAGAGGAAAAGAGTTAGTTTTGAATCCCAAACTACCAATGCTTCTTGTGCTGCCTCTTGTTTAAATGTTTTCAGTGTTGGAACTTCCTGTTTAGGGAGGAGGAGGAGCGACAAAGGAAGAAAAAACACGTTAATACTCAACCAACATTGGTCAACACAGGATTCAGCTAGCAAGTGGCTTGAGGTTGAAACCTGGCCAGCTCTGAATTAGCTTCATCCATTTCTGGACAAAGGAGGAACATAGTGTCCAAGCAAACATATGTTACTGCGATGGTCACAATGCAATATAAGTTTGTGGCAACATGCGCTACGGACCCTACCAAGGCAACATGTGTGCCCTGCACCGGCATGCGGCATGTATTTTTAGTACAGCTCCTTTTACCAGCCAATGGGTAGTGAGGTGGCTGGCCTCACACTCACTGACTTAACGCCTTCCCGTTGGCTACAATCATGGTAGTCGAGGCCCACAATTTACACTACCCAACCTGCCAGCGGAGTGAAATCAGTTAAAGATCAGCACATGAGCACTATAGCCTACAGGTACCGTAACACCTCGTGAATAAATTACACAAAGTTTTAACAGGATACAGATGTACCTTCGGCCAGGTCAGTGGATTCAGCCAGAGTGTTCATCATGATTTGTACCACCACCTGAAATCTCGATCTTGACTCCAATCATGGATATCATAAATCATGATTATCATAAGCTCAGTAATTTGAAATGTATGAACATTAAAGGGTAAACCGGACAGGTGGGTGCTAGAACTTTCACACCGAGCTAGCTCGGAGGCAGAACTTTCAACTTACTTTCAGATTTGTCGAGGAGTTTAAGATGACTGTAAGTTGGAGCTGTGGCATGTACACATGAGAGAGAGCATGCATGTCATATTATCATAGACAGAGATGCAACATTTATAAAATGTAAATAATAGTGATGGCAAATAATTGAAGCAAAACTTGTACAAACTAGAACGGCACTCAGTAGAGAGCACACCTCCACCTGGTTGGCCATATCACTCATTAAAAAATTATACTAGCCGGATCCGGATCTTCACCAAATTTGAATTGATTCTTCCTTGTCACACACACAACCTGTCCAACAAGTTTCGTCCAAATCCATCCATAACTTTTGGAGATATCCCGCTATGTATCGTTTTTGGCCCTACCTCCCAATGGTGAAGAATCACTTAAAAATTTAAATAATTCTTATATCCGAATACATATTCAGATCTTCACCAAAATCGAATCGAATCGTCCTTGTCAGACACCCAACCTGTCCACCAAATTTTGTCCGAATCCGTCCACAACGTTTTGAGATATCTTGTCACAAACAGAGAGGAGTGAAAACAGAACCTCCATCCACCTTTGGTGGCGGTGGTAATAAAAAAACAAGACCAAAAGTCTAACAGCGGCGTAGCCGGGCTTGTAAAATATTATAAACCACAAACACACATGATTAGCTTTTTAAACAGTCGCTAATGCTATTTATAACATCAAACAAAGAAATTTGGAGGAAGCCAGACATCCATGATGGAAGCTTTACTTGCAGAACTGAGCGAAGATCTACTGTAATCTATATACCCCACAGGGGTTGGAGGTGTGCTCATTTACCAAGCAGCTAGCTAGCGCTTGCCAAGCCAGCCGTTCCTTAATGGTTTTGAATGGAATGCTTGCTCGAATGCTTAAACCACTTGGCAATCTCTCCACAAGAAACTTGGTAAATGAACACACCTAATGTTGTTGAGACCCGACCACAGATCGACTGTAATCTATATACCCCAAAGAGGAATGACCTTTCCTGCCGAACTCGAAGTGAGCGGTTGTTTACGTCGTAATGCCATCATATACATAATGACAAAGCATGACGGCCAGACACAAAACTTCTGCTACTTTAATATATATAAAAAAGGACCACCTTTAGAGGCTATTTTTCCCTGCAGAGCAGGGGTTGGCCTTGTTCGGGCACCATGGTCCCCTTTTTGAAGCAATGTTTTATGGCCGGATGTCCTTCCTGCGTTGTTATTCGCCTCCTGCGACACACAGGGAATTACCAGTGAACTAGTACTCAATTTGCCGACCTCGGAAGGTATGACAGGCTGAGTCAACCCCCCTGGCGTTAATTCGGTGATCGACCGGGATTCGAACCCAGGATCCTAGGATCCCAAGCCAGCACCCTAACCTATATATATACAGTCACGTGAAAAAGTAAGTACACCCCATGTAAAGTTTTGACTTTTTCAACATATTTCAACATACAGCTATTTGATCTTCATTTCAACAATATTGATAGATAAAGGTGATATAATATAACAAATATCATGAAACATTTACATTTTGTAGTCCATTGTATAATTTAAATAAACATAAATGCAAATTTCGCATGTGGAAAAAGTAAGTACACCCCTACATTTATCACTACTTCGAATACCTAAAATTAGAATCAGGTGCACCAGCTCAGGTGCAAATGATTAGAACATCGTTAGAGAAGATCTTGGAGGAACCTGTCTTATTTAAACCTCAGACATTTAGTTTGGTTTGCTCTTTGTTGTTGAAGTGTGCGGCGTCACCATGCCTAGATCAAAAGAGCTCTCTGGGGCCTTCAGAAAGAAGGTGAAAGATGCCTACGAGTCTGGGAAGGGATTTTAAAAGATCTCCAAACAATTTGAAATCAATCATTCAACTGTCCGGAAGATCATCTACAAGTGGAGAAGATTCCAAACAACTGCCAGCTTGTTCAGGCCAGGCCGCCCCAGCAAGTTCAGCCCGAGAGCAGACCGCAAGATGCTGAAAGAAGTGTCTAAGAATCCCAGAATGTCATCACGGGACCTACAGGTAGCTCTTGGCACTGTTGATGTCAAAGTGCACTAGTCTACCATTAGAAAGAGGCTGCACAAATTTGATCTACATGGGATGTGTACCAGGAGGAAACCTTAGCTGTCCAGAAAGAACATCAGGGCAAGACTAAAGTTTGCCAATGAACACCTAGGCAAAGACCAGCATTTCTGGAACAATGTGCTCTGGACAGATGAGTCAAAGGTGGAGTTATTTGGCCACAGTACCAGAAGACATGTTTGGCAAAAACCAAAGACAGCATTTGACCAAAAGAACCTGATACCAACTGTAAAGCATGGTGGTGGAAATATTATGGTTTGGGGCAGCTTTGCTGCATCAGGGCCTGGGCAGCTCACCATCATCGAATCCACGATGAATTCTTCATTGTCCCAGAGGGTGCTTGAGGATAATGTGAGGCCATCTGTCGGAGAGTTGAAGCTCAACCGAAGGTGGACCTTGCAACATGACAATGACCCTAAACATACCAGTAAATCCACCAAGGAATGGCTGAAAAGAAAGAAATGGAGGGTTCTGGAATGGCCAAGTCAAAGCCCGGATCTAAATCCCATCGAGATGTTGTGGGGGGATTTGAAACGAGCTGTGCATGCAAGAAACCCCTCAAACATCGCACAGCTGAAAGAATTCTGCATGGAGGAGTGGGCAAAAATTTCTCCCAGTCGATGTCAGAGACTGGTAGACAGTTCTAAGAAACGCCTACTTGAGGTTGTTTCTGCAAAAGGGGGCAATACCACCTATTAGAGCCAAGGGTGTACTTACTTTTTCCACATGCGAAATTTGCATTTATGTTTATTTAAATTATACAATGGACTACAAAATGTAAATGTTTCATGATATTTGTTATATTATATCACCTTTATTTCTTAAATATTGTTGAAATGAAGATCAAATAGCTGTATGTTGAAATATGTTGAAAAAGTCAAAACTTTACATGGGGTGTACTTACTTTTTCACATGACTATATATATATATATATATATATATATATATATATATATATATATATATATATATATATATATTTTATATATATATATATATATATATATATATATATATATATATATATATATATATATATATATATATATATATATATATATATATATATATATATATATATATATATATATATATATATATATATATATATAGCCTCCAGTAACGTTGCAGTCACTACAAAGGGATTAGTGTTACGATTACATTTACTATAATACTAACGTTACGTTATTATTACGAAAATTATATTATTTTTTAAAAATCGAGGTGAATTCCTTACTTCCGCGGTTACACCGCTTCAATCCATCAACTTTCCATTCACGACATTGGGATTAAAGTGTTATGGTTATATGTACTATAATATTATTATTATTACGAAAACGATACAACTGAAACGATACCACTGTATTAAGAAACCTGGGTTTAATTTGTCGGAAGCGGACGGTGAGTCATAACGCCTAAGGCCTATACGTACCCTATTGTTGGAAGAGACGTAACGCCGATGCTTTCGATATTTGATGATCATTTTAACAATCGGTTTGTTTATGTTTCACACTGAATGAAAAACGTGAAGGTAGAGCATGGCGATTGTGATATATGACAGGACCGCCGTAATGACATCAGACGTGATCACATAACCCTCATGTCATGTCATGTGACCAGATTCTTAGCTCTGATTGGTATACGTTTAATGGGACATACATACATTCATACATACAAACTCTGTTCTCGACGGCTCTGCCCGAAGGGCTACGCTGTAAAAACGGTGCCAGCTCGATGGTCCGAATTCAACCCCATCTTTGTTCAAAGGAATAATTGAAGTTCTATGAATCGAAAAGTCAAGGTGACAAAACAACCAACGCAAAGTCAAGAAAAACTCACAAAGCACAAGATAACCGGAAGCTGCACTGACGAGAAGACGTCACAGATGACTCATGCACAGGATTCAATGCGTGTTTGTAACATTCACAGGAATAAGTATTTTTGCCATGCAAATGAGAAAGACGAAAATAACGCCGATAACTAACCAGGCCTCGGAGGCCCATAGGGTGTGAATCAGGGGTAGTGTTATGAATTCACCTTTCTCTCAAAACCAAACAAATTTTTTTTTACAAACAACACAGGAATATGTGTCACCACTTTATAATAACTTCCAGGAAAGGTCATGCAGATCAACTTTTTCATAATAACGTTATTCCAAAACAAAAAGCTGCAGGGCCTCCCTGGCCCAATGGCCCATAGAGTGCATTATCTTACTATAATTCACCAAATGTCTGTCTGTCCGTTCGAAGGTACCGCAAAAACGGCTCAACCGATCGCAACGACATTTTGGGTGGGTATTCCTGGGACCTCTGGGAGTAAAACAGGCTATATTGTTTTTCCAATTTTTCCAAGTTTTCCAATTTTTCCAAACACGATGGAATAATATTTATTGATATGAACAGTGATGTGGCTTTTGTTGAAATTCTACAAATACTGTTTATTCTACGTACCAGGAGAGAGTAGATCGACTCCTGATGAACTCTTCCTATATAAACGTGCGGCTCCGAAGTAACATGTCAGCGTGTGCAAAGCGACTGAGAAACAGGTGTAGCGGCGGCTTCCATGTTACAGATTCGGCGCGCACTCTTCACCCATAAACGTGCGCCTGAGAAAGACGTGTAGCGGCCGCTTCCGTTTTGCAGAATTCAATCTTTTTTCAAAATGGGTGCCATGTTCTGTTTAGATTTTGATGATTTGGGTGTGATATGATTCAACGGATGTTTATATGAATCGTTTAAAATAAAAAAAGCCTTCTGATATTTTTCCTTTTCATTTGGGCTTCCCAATTGAAGCTCCGCCCATAGGGCGGGTATCTTTGCCTGTCGGGTTAATGTCATTTTATCCTGTTTATTTCAGACAATATAAAACAACAATTATAATCGTTTCAAAACACTAAAATTATCCAATGTGTTTGGAACAATATTATAAATTTCTGACAAAAAGAAAAGAAGAAAAAAAATGAAATTTTCATAGGCCAGTGACAAACCAAAGTATTAATCTTCAGTTAAAATAAGATCAAATTCACTTTAAAAGATTTTTGCATTTAGAGACAGATTCATACATGAAAGAAATTTAAAAGAAAGAAAGAAAGAAAGAAGGAAGGACCCAAAATAGTACATGTAGTAAGGAGTATGATTGTACCTAATCTTAACCCTAACCCTAACCCTAAACCTTTTTTTCTTTTTCGGACCATCGGGCCTTCGGACCATCCGGCTTCGCACCATCGGGCGGACACCGTAAAAACTCTCGTATCCCGATCCAGATCTTCACCAAAATCAAATAAATTAGTTCTTGTCACACACCCAACCTCTCCAACAAATTTCACTTTCGTGGATGGGGGTAATGAGGGTAAAATATTTCACGAACCCCAAAGGAAAAGCATTTGGATATTCTTTCGGGTGTTGCACAAATATTTGTTTGTGAGGTTTTTGTCTCTGAATATCAACAAGTGTCGCTGCTCGTGTATGGTCCATGGAACATTATTGAGCGAATACCCGAATGCAGCCTTCGAGTGAGGAATAGGTGAGAATTGTGACAGGAGGAAAGTCTTTCACTCAGAAAGTACTAACTCTTCCGCGAGCCTCGACCATGTATATAAAAACTACTTAATGCAATTAATGGTTTCCCTTGAAAAAGTGGTGGCAGTGCTAAGAGTAGGGAAACTGGATTTACCTGACCTTCCTGCACCTGTGGAAATGGGATGGAAACGTGGTGATTCAGGACTAGAGCCTATTCTGATGTCACTGAGTCCAATTCCAGAAAGTTGCTTCGAGATGATTTGTTGTGCATGCCAGAAGCAATGCAAGACTCGCCGCTGCAAATGTCGCTATTCAGAGTTGAGGTGCACATCAATGTGGGCCTGTCAGAAACAGAGTGGTGATCAGACCCCTTGTATGAATTTGATGTAGTTTGGCAAAACAACATGTGTGACATTCCTGAATGTTTGTGCTTCATGGCCATGTATACTTAATTTTAGAATAAATCGTTGTATGAAACATTGTCTTATTAAAACCATTTCCCATTTTAAAGTGTCCAATTCCAATGTCAGTTTGAATGTCTCTTTCAATATGTCGCCAACCATAATATAGACGAGACGTATTTATGGAAAAAGGCCGTGTATAAGCTTCCAGGTGCATTTTGGCGTAAAAGTTGTAAAGTTAAAGTAAAAGAGCTGCATGTATATACATGATATATAAATGCTTGTTCAAAGAAATTGTCCAAAAATGGCAATTTGGCGGCCATTTTCTGTATGCTAATAAGGTCAAAAACTCAAAAGTCGGCTTGGGAACCGGGTTAATAAAATTCAGCATAGCTTAATTATGTTTAAAAGTGAGGTTCCCAACTTTTACCCAAAAATGCACCGATCATTCACATTTCTCAGAAATCCGACTAGTCTAATAGCAGGATGTCTCAAAAAGTTGTGGACAGATTTGGACGAAACTTGGTGGACCGGTTGGGTGTCTGACAAGAAAGAATCGATTCAATTTTGGTGAATATCTGAATATGGATTCGGATATGAGAATTATTTAATTTTTAAAGTGATTCTTCACCATTGGGAGATAGGGCCAAAAACTATACAAAGCAGGATATCTCAAAAGGTTGTGGACGGATTTGGACGAAACTTGGTGGAGAGGTTGGGTGTGTGCCAAGGACGATTCGATTCGATTTTGGTGAAGATCTGAATATGGATTCGGATATGAGAATTATTTAATTTTTTAAGTGATTCTTCACCATTGGGAAATATGGCCAAAAACGATACAAAGCAGTATATCTCAAAAAGTTGTGGACGGATTTGGACGAAACTTGGTGGAGAGGTTGGGTGTTTGACAAGGAAGAATCGGTTACAATTTTGGTGAAGATCCGGATCCGGCTAGTATAATTTTTTAAGTGATTCTTCACCATTGAGAGATAGGGTCAACCAGGTGGAGGTGTGCTTTCTGTATGGTTTCCGACGAAACTAGGTGGATGAATTGGTTCGGTGACAAGAATAAGCCGATTCGATTTTGGTTCAGGTTTGAATTTCTAGATTCAGCCTTTCAGTGGGATACAAGAGGTAAACTGCTCACCTGGTGGAGGTATGCGCTCTACCGAGTGCCCTATAGCTATCGATGGATGTATATTATAAGCTCGATCGGGTTGCATTCATAAAAGTGCATTCTCAAACGAGGACGACAAGAAAGCACGTGATCAATGACTCAATAGCAGTTGCACTAACTTAACGCCGCAGCCTCAATAAATACATCGCGACACCAAAACGATGTGCAGCGACAGCACGTGACGCGGTGAACCTTCCACCTTCACGTCTCATGCCGACGGGACTTGCGGAGACATTGCACACACGTCTTGATTCCATGAGAATGTACTGCAGCTTTTGAAGTGCCTCCATGCACGCCAGCGTACACGTCGTGCGTTTAAGGGTGGAGGGGTTTACCATTACATGGGCGACAACCTGTTCACGTTGCACGTCCACCGACTGCATGACGTAGCTGGAGCGAAGCACTCTCATTATTGCCTTGACGTCACGCATGCGGACAACGCGTGGGATTGGTGTTTCGATCGGACGGATTTCTTGCTGATGCGAGACGATGTTATTGCCCTCGCCAGATGAGAGGTTATTGCATTTGAGTCCGTTTGTCTGTTTGTCCGCACAGAAAACATATGATTTTCTCTGCAACCGTTGGTCCGATTGACAGGAAATTTTCACCAGAGGTGTAACTCCACCTGTATAATTATTTAATTATAATTATGACGTCATAGGTCACGTGGTTCGGCCGCCATCTTGGAAAAATCGAAAAACTTTGCACCTCTAGATCTCGGAAAGTGCTGAATAGAAAAAAATTGAGACGTGGCTCATTGTAAAGAACTCTCCATGGGGAATAAAATATGTTAATGATGATGTCATAGGTGCCTCCATTATGACGTCATAATTCGACAAGTACAAAACTTCATCCGATCAAGATGAAATTTATTGAGCATAATCTAGGAATAAATTAGTTTCGAAAAAAAAATAATGACGTCATCGGTCACGTGGTTCGCCCGCCATATTTTTAACACAAAACCCTTAAAAACCACTGAAAATACATCCTGGCGAAGGTTTGCAATCTCTGATTGCTCTTTTTCTTGTTTGGGATTTGTGTAAGAACCGTCGTACCTATATATAGATCGTTCTCTGTCGGACAGGTAGTCGACGGCATCGAAAGCTCCCATGTTTATATAGTCGCTGTACTCATGTTCATACACGAGTTACCGCCATGAGCGCAGCGGTCTAATGGAGCTCGTATCGTCCTCCTAGCGCTAGACCAGCCCCGTATCGGTAATCGGTGAGTTCACCTATAGCCAGCAGAACACGTCGAACCCACACGGACTATAAGCCAGCCCACCCGTCTGCCGTCTCCCCTCCCACTCCGGTTCTTTTTCGACGCAAGGGCTCGTGCGTGCTGCCTACGTCATACGCACGTCCAGCCGTGCACCTCGTCTGAGCGCACGTGCCACGTTAAACACGGCGCCGTGGAACGGTAGACTCGTTCTCACGGTGTCTAAGGATCCTCGGCGCTGTCCGCGGTCAAAGCGCTCGCTCCACGTCACCGCCAGGCGCGGACAGTGACGAGGGCGCACAGACACGGAAACAGAAAGTAGGAAGAAAGCGAAAGGAGAAATCAAGAGAAAGAGATAAACAAAGACAGAAAGAGAGAGGGAGAGAAGGACATGCGCACGGGCTTTTTACATCCGCCTCACGGCGCGCAAGGTGCCGCGCGTCGTGCGCGCCCGACGCACACACGCACGCGCGCGCTCGCGCCGCACCGTGACGCACCAAGGTACAGCACGAACTGCGAGCAGCACGAGTCGGGCGGGGTCCGCGGCTCGCGCCGACTCTACCCCCCGCACGGCGAGCACGGCCGGCGGCCACGGCTCGGCGACGGGCGAGGGCCGTGCGGGCGGGTCGCGCCGAGCGCGACATGATCATCTTGCCGTGCAAGAGGCAGCGGATGATGGCGGATAGCAGCCCCAGGTGTAAGCGGCGCAAACAAGCGAACCCCAAGCGGAATAACGGTGAGAGTCCGCGTCCGTGCCCCCGCGTACCCCACCTCGTCCGTGCCCGCGGCTCTCGTGGCGCACGCACAGCACGCACGACGCCAGCGGTACGCACGGGCGGCGCTTCCCTCAGGCCCGTTACCTGCGTCCCACCCGCGCCCTTATATAATTATAACGGGACCTGCGGCCGCCTCACGCTCCAAGCGCTTTGGCACGACTTCTCATGGTCAACTTTCTCTCACGCAGACAATTTTGAGTTCGAATCGTTTTCTAAAGAAATAAAAAGACTCCACAGTATTTAATTTTCCACCTCACGGGCACCCCTCGCTACCCCCCCGCCCCCCACTCCTCTCTCCCCCGTCCTCCCACATGCTCTCCTTCGCGCTCACAACTCCGCATAGCGGCCGCGTTTGGCGCGTACGCCGTGCACGGGCTGCGATCACCTCACGATCACCTCACGATGCCGCCGTCCGCGGTCTCTGCCGCGTTTGGCGCGTACGCCGTGCACGGGCTACGATCACCTCACGATCTCGCCGTCCGCGGTCTCGGCCGCTTGGCGCGTACGCCGTGCACGGGCTACGATCACCTCACGATCTCGCCGTCCGTGGTCTCGGCCGTTTGGCGCGTACGCCGTGCACAGGCTGCGATCACCTCACGATGCCGCCGTCCGCGGTCTCGGCCGCTTGGCGCGTACGCCGTGCACGGGCTACGATCACCTCACGATCTCGCCGTCCGCGGTCTCGGCTGCTCTGGCGACCGGAGTCGGACATTTCCGCGAGTAGGCCTACGTGGGTTGGGCATGCTCGGCCATGCTAACTGGGCTTTTTGAATCGGAGACCAACCGGTCAATTTAAGGAGACGAGCGTGGATCATGTCCGACCGATCTATTCGCGCGGGAGATCACAGCCTGTGGTGAAACGTAACGGGAGTGTGAAGCTCCACGGCGAAAAAGAAGAAACCCGAGCACAAGGTGTCATATGGTCGGTTGGTACCCTGTGCATCTTGATCAAACCCTCACCTGGCGTGCGCTTACCTATAATTAAGACCCCTGGTTTTGGCGCGCTCTTTGCGACCCGATCTCTCCCGATCGCACACACGTTCCTTCGCCGAGACCCCGAGTTTCGTGTAAACCGATCTTCGAGTTCTACAAACTGATCACTGGACATAAATTGTTACAGGTGGCCCTCAGCTCAAGGGTCAGTGTCTTGTTCACATGTTGTTGTACCTCGTGACGCGGTAATACACGGTACCTACACGTGGTTCACTATACCTGTTTAATATATTGTCGTTCAGCGCTGGTGCGTTTTGGAGTGAATGGAGAGAGCGACTCTGAAGATGAGGACGCTCTTCACATCGTCGAGGAGGAAGGAGAATGGGAGGAAGAAGTAGAGGAAGATGACGCCGATGGTGACGGTAAGGGTGTGTGATGGCAAGTGAAAAAGGCAGGAGAAGGTCGACGTCGTTCTGCGTCAACGTTGGTCGGGGTCCATGTTGGTGGGGTTCACATCGTTCAGATCCATGTTGGTCAGGTCCACATCGGTCGGGGTCCACATAGGCCTGGGTCAATGTCGGTCGGGGTCAACATAGGTCTGGGTCAATGTTGGTCGGGGTCATCGTCGGTCTGGGTCAATGTCGGTCGGGGTCAACATAGGTCTGGGTCAATGTCGGTCGGGGTCAACATCAATCTGGTTCCACATAGGTCTGGGTCATCGTCGGTCTGGGTCAATGTCGGTCGCGGTCAACATAGGTCTGGGGCAATGTCGGTCGGGGTCAACATCAATCTGGTTCCACATAGGTCTGGGTCAACGTCGGTCGGGGTCAACATCAATCTGGTTCCACATAGGTCTGGGTCAACGTCGGTCTGGGTCATCGTCGGTCTGGGTCATCGTCGGTCGGGGTCCACATAGGTCTGGGTCAATGTCGGTCGGGGTCAACATCAATCTGGTTCCACATAGGTCTGGGTCAATGTCGGTCTGGGTCATCGTCGGTCTGGGTCATCGTCGGTCGGGTCCACGTCTGCCTGGGTTGACGTCGGTCGGGCTCCACGTCTGTCTGGGTCCACGTCTGTCTGGGTCCCCGTCTGTCTGGGTCCACGTCTGTCTGGGTCCACGTCTGTCTGGGTCCACGTCTGTCTGGGTCCACGTCTGTCCGGGTCCATGGTCTGTCTGGGTCCACGTCTGTCTGGGTCCACGTCTGTCTGGGTCCACGTCTGTCTGGGTCCACGTCTGTCGGTCCACGTCTGTCTGCGTCCACGTCTGTCTGGGTCCACGTCTGTCTGCGTCCACGTCTGTCTGGGTCCATGACTGTCTGGGTCCATGACTGTCTGGGTCCATGCCAGTCGGGATACCCGTCTGTCTGGGTCCACGTCTGTCTGGGTCCATGTCTGTCTGGGTCCACGTCTGTCTGGGTCCACGTCGGTCTGGGTCTATATCGGTCTGCATCCACGTCTGTCTGGGTCCACGTCGGTCGGGGTCCACGTCTGTCTGGGTACACGTCGGTCGGGGTCCACGTCGGTCTGGGTCCACGTTGGTCTGGGTCCACGTTGGTCTGGGTCCACGTCGGTCGGGGTCCACGTCGGTCTGGGTCCACGTCGGTCTGGGTCCACGTCGGTCTGGGTCCACGTCTGTCTGGGTCCACGTCAGTCGGGGTCCCCGTGTGCTTTATATGTAACCGCCTTTACAGTTACGTACTTATCGTGTGTTGTTTGGTTTCCGCTCAACCCCTACCCATACCCCTACCCAACCCTATTTTTCGAATTCATTCATTTTAGATACTACAATAGCTGATGACGATGCTGCTCTCGAGGACGCTGAACAGGTGGAGGAGCAATCGAAAGGTAAATGTGCATTCACAATGAGTCAGTAACGGTTGTGTCGGTTTCTTCAAGGAAGAGGTCCGATAGAGTGGTGCAGAGGTAGAGTGGTGCATAGTGCACCTACATTTGAGCTCTCTAACCTGGGTTTGATTCCCGACCCAACTGTCTGATTGGTTGGCCATAGGCAGAGTGTTGCACTTTAGAGTACTTTCCCTAAGAAGGATGTGACTGTGTCTGGTCTCAACATTAGTTGTTGGACGTTCACTATTAATCAGTGTTGATAACTAAGAGCAGGCGAGTTATCGCTGCCTTCCGACAATCCCAGGTCCTGTGTAAGTTTCCTACTCCGGCACGTGTAGCCCAAAGCAGGGCTTAAGGAATTGGTTTACTCCATCTGTCTCTCAGTGTATTTTTATGATTGCGGAACTACTTAATATCAATTTCATTTAATATTTTAAACACTGTATAATACAAATCAGAACACCTACCTGCCTGCAGTTTAGCACTACGTTGGCTCTGAATTTGGCGAATTGTATGCAATGTCGTCCTGAGTGTGCACGCACACTCACAGTAAAGCAATTGCTTCAGTCTGTCTGTCACTCAAATAAAAAAACATTCCAAAGAGGAAACTTACTGTATTTAGAGACGTCATAAAATACACAACCAACAGGTAGAAATAACTGATGTAACGTGTTAAATAAGGTGGTGTAAGAGGCGGTAAACTTCACATTCAATGCTTTTTTATATAATAGCCTTGAAAACTTTAATTTTATTTCATCTGAATTATATATTTGAACAATGTACAACACAAATCGCCTTGTCTGCACTTCCAAAAACCTTCAGTTTACTTGGGAAAGATTGTACGCCGTCTCGACCAATGAAATTTGCCGTGTGCTTTGAGGAAGGAGTAACAGCGAGATTCAGCCGAAAATGGCAATAACGAGTGATTTAACGACGGAGTAACTTCGTCCAAAATATCTGTTTGTTTAAGTGCATCTTCTTCTCAAAGAACCACCTTTAGAGGCCATTTTTCCCCGCAGAGCGGGGGTTGGACTTTTCCGGGCACCGTGGTCCCCTTTTTGAAGCAATGTTTTATGGCTGGATGCCCTTCCTGCCGCCAGCCCTGTTAGTCGCCTCTTGCCACACACAGGGAGTTACCAGTGAACTGGTACTAAATTTGCCGACCTCGGAAGGATGACCGGCTGAGTGAACCCCACTGACGTTGATTCAGCGATCGACCGGGATTCAAACCCAGGATCCTAGGATCCCAAGCCGGCACCCTAACCGCTAAGCCAACGAACCCAGGATCATAGGATCCCAAGCCGGCACCCTAACCGCTAAGCCAACGAACCCAGGATCATAGGATCCCAAGCCGGCACCCTAACCGCTAAGCCAACGAACCCAGGATCATAGGATCCCAAGCCGGCACCCTAACCGCTAAGCCAACGAACCCAGGATCCTAGGATCCCAAGCCGGCACCCTAACCGCTAAGCCAACGAACCCAGGATCCTAGGATCCCAAGCCGGCACCCTAACCGCTAAGCCAACGAACCCAGGATCCTAGGATCCCAAGTCGGCACCCTAACCGCTAAGCCAACGAACCCAGGATCCTAGGATCCCAAGCCGGCACCCTAACCGCTAAGCCAACGAACCCAGGATCATAGGATCCTCAAGCCGGCACCCTAACCGCTAAGCCAACGAACCCAGGATCATAGGATCCCAAGCCGGCACCCTAACCGCTAAGCCAACGAACCCAGGATCCTAGGATCCCAAGCTGGCACCCTAACCGCTAAGCCAACGAACCCAGGATCCTAGGATCCCAAGCCGGCACCCTAACCGCTAAGCCAACGAACCCAGGATCCTAGGATCCCAAGCCGGCACCCTAACCGCTAAGCCAACGAACCCAGGATCCTCGGATCCCAAGCCGGCACCCTAACCGCTAAGCCAGCGAACCCAGGATCCTAGGATCCCAAGCCGGCACCCTAACCGCTAAGCCAACGAACCCAGGATCCTAGGATCCCAAGCCGGCACCCTAACCGCTAAGCCAACGAACCCAGGATCATAGGATCCCAAGCCGGCACCCTAACCGCTAAGCCAACGAACCCAGGATCCTAGGATCCCAAGCCGGCACCCTAACCGCTAAGCCAACGAACCCAGGATCATAGGATCCCAAGCCGGCACCCTAACCACTAAGCCAACGAACCCAGGATCCTAGGATCCCAAGCCGGCACCCTAACCGCTAAGCCAACGAACCCAGGATCCTAGGATCCCAAGCCAGCACCCTAACCGCTAAGCCAACGAACCTAGGATCCCAAGCCGCCACCCTAACCGCTAAGCCAACGAACCCAGGATCCTAGGATCCCAAGCCGGCACCCTAACCACTAAGCCAACGAACCCAGGATCATAGGATCCCAAGCCGGCACCCTAACCGCTAAGCCAACGAACCCAGGATCATAGGATCCCAAGCCGGCACCCTAACCGCTAAGCCAACGAACCCAGGATCCTAGGATCCCAAGCCGGCACCCTAACCGCTAAGCCAACGAACCCAGGATCCTAGGATCCCAAGCCGGCACCCTAACCGCTAAGCCAACGAACCCAGGATCATAGGATCCCAAGCCGGCACCCTAACCGCTAAGCCAACGAACCCAGGATCCTAGGATCCCAAGCCGGCACCCTAACCGCTAAGATCTTCTTCTTCTCAAAGGTCGCTCCAAAATGGTCAGTTTCTCCGAGAAGAATTTTGCAGAAGGTTCAGCTCTGGACTGCAGCGTTTGACTCTCCCGCTTCATGTGGCTTCCATCCGCTTTGTGTGGTTACCATCGGATTCGTGTGGTTACCACCCACTTTGTGTGGTTACCATCCGCTTTGTGTGGTTACCATCGGCTTTGTGTGGCTTCCATCCGCTTTGTGTGGTTACCATCGGCTTCGTGTGGTTACCATCCGCTTTGTGTGGGTACCATCCGCTTCATGTGGTTACCATCCGCTTTGTGTGGTTACAATCGGCTTCGTGTGGTTACCATCTGCTTCGTGTGGTTACCATCCGCTTTGTGTGGTTATAATCGCACCAGTTATTCAAAGTTCACGAACAAAGTTAACATAGATAGTGCCCGGAAACCCCAAAGCAAGACTGCACGGGGTAAAGTGTTCTATGAACTCTCGAGTCCATTTTGCTCCTGTTAATTTGGAATTCAGGTGCCTTGGAAAGTGGTGTAAGATACTGCAGAGTACGAGGCAAAGTTTTCAACTGTCGGGAAGAATGAGATATGTAGAGCCATAATATAATCCTTCATAATTCCTTCCTTGTCGATCTGTTATTAGATGGAATGATCAGAAATTATTAAATGAAAACTATTATTATTGAAGTGTTCAAATACAACAGGTTAAATCAAATACAACAGTTTACATTTTATTGCAAAGTCTGTGGATTCATTGGGGTCGGTATTTCCCAAACATGTGTGTTCGTGTTGACACACAATTTGTAGCCACGTTATGTGTTACTTGATACAACATGAACGTCAGAGTGAAGTCTGTGCCTCCGATTGGCAACCATGTTGTTCTGCTGCCTGAAGAAATTGATATTGTATATAACGCATCAATAAGCAGGTGTTCAGAGTAAGGTGATGTGCCAGGAATTGATAAATGATCTGCAGTATTTCCGTTTCATCGCCGATGGGCTGGTACGAGCTGACGACAGGTGTGCGCATTTGCCTTTGCACGTCAAACACCGGGTCGACAGTTTATGGTTGGGTCGAGATTCAAACCAGGCTCGACCGTTCAATGTGCGCGCCGTCCATCCTGAACTCCGCTAAGCCGGACAACCCGCCCTCCAGCACTGCTTGCCGGTGGATGTTAAAAATCTTACGGTGCCTTTCACGAAGAGTAGGCGAGTTATTGCCGGCACCCTGAACGAATCACAAAATTCTGCCCGAATCGCCTTTAGTCAGGCCTGGCCAGCCGGTTCGTGAAAGACTTGGACTAAAAACGTTTCCTGCCGATCCTATAAGAAGGTGGGAATAATTGGGGCCATAAGAGGTAGTGCTTGCTGGTAATAGTAGTAGTGGTGGTGATAGTAAATCATTTTTATTGATTGCCTTAGCATTGATGATTTATATTTTGTTTTTTTAAATCGATGATGTCCCTGGGCCTGCTTTTTGTGGACATTAGGATTCATTTCAGGTGGTTTCACCTGAATACTGGTGAACTGAAAAGATAAAATCTGTTGTCATTCGCTACTTTGGTTTCTGCTCACTGGTAGAACTACAACGGTACTCAGCAGAGTGCAGTAGAGGCTGAACAGTTTACCTTATGGATCTCACTGATAGGCCAGATCTGGATCTGGACCTGAAGCAAAGTCTAATCGCTTGTTCATGTCACCTAACCAAATCATCCACCTAGTTTTGTCCAAATCCGTCCATAACTTTTTGAGATATCGTGCTATATAGATAGCATTTTGGCCCTATCTCTCAATGGCGAAGTCGACGGTTCAATGTGCAGGGTACAGCCCGAAGTACCCCGTGGGTGACCCCACTCCCTCTCGTCAAAACTCAAGGTAGGGGACCCGATCGAAGCAAGGGTGGAAATCACTCCATTTATGACGACGAAACATATGATGCCCCACGTGGAGATCGGTTTCTGAGGTTTGGGACGTGGAATGTAAGGACAATGACAGGGAGATCAGGGAGAAGTGGTGGAAGTATTGGTCAGAAGAAGAGTGGACATATGTTGTGTGCAGGAGATGAGATGGAAGGGAAGTGTTGTGAGAATGTTGTGTGCAGGAGATGAGATGGAAGGGAAGTGTTGTGAGAATGGTGAAGGGTAGGCAGGGACAGAAATACAAGTTTGTGTGGCAAGGGTGCCCAGAAGGCGTGCATGGTGTTGGTGTCCTGTTTTCTGAGGAGTTTGTAGACAGTGTGGTGAGTGTGACTAGAGTGAGTGATAGGTTGATGATGGTGGAAATGATGATTGGAAAGCTTTTGGTGAACGTCATCTCGGGATATGCTCCGCAGGTTGGTCGGAGCGATGAACACAAAGACAAGTTCTGGTGTGCGATAGAGAAGCTGATGGAAAACATGAAAGATGAGGAAGTTGTTGTGGTAGGAGGAGACCTAAATGGACATGTGGGAAGGAGTATAGACGGTTTTGAGGAAGTTCATGGGGGTTATGGATATGGTTTGAGGAATGGAGAAGGTGAAAGGATTTTGGAGTTTGCTGATGGAGCTGGTTTGTTGATTTGTTATGCTCAGTTCCAGAAAGAGGATAATAAGCTTGTTACATACACGTCAGGTGGGTCGACGACAACCGTTGACTACCTGATGGTGCGTAGGCGAGATAGGGGGCATCTACGGGACACAAAGGTGGTCCCGGGGGGTGGAGGCTGTTTCACAGCACCACTTGGTTGTCTGCGACATAAGGGTGAAAGGTGCGAGGAGAGCTCAGTGGGTGAAGTACCAACCGAGAATGAAGGTGTGGAGGTTGAAAGAGGTGACAGTAAGGGAGGCATTAAAAGAGAGGCTGAGTAGGGTCGAGGATGATGTGGTTGAGCTTGAATATGGTTGGATGTCAATGAAAGCTAGTCTGTTGGGAGCCGTTGGTGAGGTATGTGGATGGACAAAAAGACCACCGAGGCACTCGGAAACATGGTGGTGAGATGATGAAGTTGGAAAGAGGATTGACGAGAAGAGGAAGAAGTTCAAGGAGTGGCAGAAGGCGAAGGGTGTGGGGGCAGGACAGACTGAGCATGAAAGTTATAAGGCAGCCAGGAAGGCTGCAAAGAAAGAGGTAGCAAAGGCGCAGGAGGCATGTAGGAAAATGTTCAGAGAACGCTTGGATTCGGAAGAGGGTCAGAGAGCGGTATTCAGGATTGCAAAGCAGATAGCGAAAGAGAGGTGTGATGTGATGGAGGTGAGTTGCTTGAAGGATGAAGTGGGACAAATCGTTGTGGACCCAGATTGAATTAAAGGAAGATGAAAGAGATATATGGAAATGCTGTTGAATGCAGAGAAAGAATGGGACGGCAACATCGAGAGCAACCCAGTTTTAGGACCGGCAGAGAAGATAACTGAGAAGGAAGTTGAGAAAGCGATAAAAGCAATGAAGAGTAGAAAAGCGGGAGGGCCGACGGGAGTTGTGGGAGATATGTTGAAGGCAGCGGGAAGTTGGGGGTGTGAAGAGAATGAGAGAGATCTGCAATCTGGTGGTGAAAGAAGGCCGCATTCCAGTGGATTGGGAACTGAGTACCCTCGTCCCTTTATACAAGGGGAAAGGTGACCATCTGGACTGTGGCTCGTATCGAGCAATAAAGTTATTGGAGCATGGAATGAAGGTATTGGAAAGGGTGTTGGAGAGGAGGACAAGGAAGAAAGTGAAGATCAACGAAATGCAGTTTGAATTTATGCCAGGAGGAGGAACGACAAACGTGCTTTTTATTGTAAGGCAGTTGTAGGAGAAGTAAATGAAGAGGAAGAAGTTGTTTCTTGGGTTTCTTGATCTGGAGAAAGCATTCGATAGGGTTCCACACAAAGTAGTGACATGGGCATTGAGGAAGTTAGGAGTGGAGGAATGGTTGATCAGTGTCGTGATGGCAATATACGAGAGAGCGCACACAGCTGTGAGGACGAAGGATGGGAACAGTGGTGAGTTTGAGGTGAAGGTGCATCAGGGGTCGGTACTAAGTCCAATACTATTTGTAGCTGTGATGGAGGTGCTGGCTCGGAATGTAAAGGAGGGTTTACCGTGGGAGTTGTTGTATGCAGATGAACTGGTGTTGATTGCGGAAAGTATGGATGGACTGAAGGAGAAGATGAACAAGTGGAAGGAATGTATGGAGACAAAAGGTCTGAAGGTGAATATCGGAAAGACAAAGGTGATGGCAAGTGGTAAAACATGTGGTGAGGTGGAAAGAACTGGGAAGTGGCTGTGTGCTGTGTGCAGGAAGGGTGTCGGAGTGAACTCCATTCAATGTACAATGTGCGCTGAGAGGCTCATTAAAAATTCCAGACGAGTTATGAGTGTGGCAGCTACATTCAAATGTAAGGTGTGCACAGAGGGAGCTGCAGATGGAGGAAATGTTGAGTTGGATCTTGGAGACGGCGTGAAGCTGGAAGGTGTGAAAACATTGTGCTACCTAGGAGACATGCTGAATGGACAAGGTGGATCAGACTCGGCAACGGTTGCTAGAGTGAGATGTGCATGGAAGAAGTATGGAAGAAGTTTTGGGAACTGAGTGGCGTGCTGACGAGGAGGGGAGTGTCGTTGAAGCTGAAGGGAAAGGTGTATGTTGCATGTGTGAGAAGTGTTATGATTTATGGGAGCGAGACATGGGTAATGAACGTAGAGCAACAACGAAGGCTGGAAAGGGTGGAAATGCGAATGGTTCGGTGGATGTGTGGAGTATCGTTGAGAGAGAGGAAGACAAATGATGAATTGCGAAAGATGATGGGAATGGAGCCTGTGATGGATGCTGTGAAGAGAAACAGGTTGAGATGGTTTGGTCATGTGGTGAGGAAAGATGAAAGTGACTTGTTGAGAAGAGTGATGGAAATGAATGTAGAAGGAAGTAGAGGACGGGGAAGACCAAGAAAGACTTGGCTAAAGATGGTGGAAGAAGAAATGTGGGCAAGGGGGTTAACAAGGGGAGATGCAGAAAATAGGGCAAAATGGAGAAGATTGTCATGGTGCCCACAAGGCTAACCCCCGCTCTAGCAGGGAAAATGGCCTTAAAATGCCTGTTGTTGTTGTTGTCTCAATGGTGAAGAATCACTTGAGAAATTAAAGAATTTTTGTGTCTGGATCTGGACCCCAATCTTCACCAATATCAAATAAATTATTCCTTGTCATACACCCAGCCTGTCCCCCTAGTTTCGTCCAAATCAGTCCACAGCTTTTTGCGATATCCCGCTATATGTCATTTTTGCCCCATCACTTTATATATATTTTTGCATACAAGATCGAGGCTTGTGTTACAGCTAACATTAATCACAAAAAGACATACTGACACATAAAACATAAGATAAAGGGAGCGGGATTCCATTTGTCTTACTTTTCTCCATTTCCATTTCCTCAATCCATCACACATAATAAACTGATGTACTCTTGAGACCATCGAGGCCATAGGTATCTTCAGATAATCACACAGCGCATTCTAAATAAGCTGTGAACCTTCAACATGACTGGCACTTGGAGACAGAGGCTGAACATAATACATAGCAAATGCAAATCTTCAGGTTCAAGCATAAAAACGTATATTTTTTGTATATAAAGTCAAGGCTCATGGAAGAGCTGGACCACAGAACGGATCAGGACACAACAGAACAAAAGGAACATTAGAAAGAGGGGGACACTCCAACACATTGTTGAGGGACCAAATAGAAGGAGACTTGGACAAACAAGCATTCTGAGTGTTGCGCTGCAATACATGTCCCCTACCAAAGTTCAAAGTGCCATAACTTTGTCAAAAATGATCGAATATGCAAATTTATGCACGATTGATGCTGGTTTTCAAACTTGATCTGAGGTATGCTGAGACACATGTGTGTCACGCCTGGCCTCGTTGATAAGTCCGCAAGGTCGCTCCCTGGAGCAGCCTGCATGTATTGCACTGTGTGAATTATATAATTACCAACTCACGGTCTGAGGTACGAGCGATTCAAGAGATATCCATTTAAAAAAATATTTTCGTTGAATTAACGATATCTGCCAAACCACGTGACCTATCGCAAATTCCAAAAGGACATTTTAGTAGACTGACATGCTGAACAGATCTGTGAAGTTTCCCCTCGATTGGATCAAAAATGAGGGAGGGGCTCGGTTTTAAAGGTTCATGCTTAAAAACGTCATAACTCTGAAACCATGTGATGCATGACGTCATGCTCGGTGACTTTTTTGTTCGTCATGGGTATGCGATTCTGCCTGCAAAGTTTGGCCTCGATCTGTTCAGCCGTTGCAGAGAAAAAAGGGTTTTTGTGTTTTCACGAAAAACAATATGGCGGCCGAACCACGTGACCTGTGACGTCATAATTACCATTAAAATATTCTACAGACAGAGTCCCTCCTACGGTGAAAATTTTATCTCAATCGGTCCAATTATTGCAGAGGAAATCTTTTTTAAAGGAAATTGAAACTTAAAATGGCACTGAGTTAAGGATCATCAGAATTATCAGAATTCCCAAAGTTCAAAGTGCCATAACTTTGTCAAAAATGATCGAAGCGTCGTGAAGTTCGAACTTGATCTGTAACTTATCATGAGAAAACCATGTGCCAAGTTTGAAATCATTAGCATTCAGAGTTTAGAAAAAAAAGTCCGGAAAACTGTTCTTTGCGTGACGGACTGACTGACGGACAGACTGACGGACGGACGGACTGACAGACTGACAGACGGAGGGACGGCGTGCAAACCTATAGTCCCCTCCGGTGTACACTGGTAGGGGACTAATAACATTGTTGAGAGATCATTCATTGATGCCACATGCATCAAAATGTTGACACCATTGGGGCTCAGAGCAAATCACTGTTGAATTAACTTGCCACAATAATATAACTTCGTAGGGTATAAAAGTTTGCAAACCCTTTTGCTTCTCCATTTGACTCAATTCCCTCTAAAGTGATTCAGGCCAAGGTTTCACCTTCAAGGTGAAGGATGCATTTAGCTGCTGTCATTTTAATATAATGTACCATGTGATGTCACAGCCGCCTGAAGATTAACATTGACACGTGATTTGTACAAAAGATGAGCATGTTTTTGTTGGAGTAATAGCATTATACAATCAGCACAGGAGTTAAGGAGTAAAGATGGAATCAGGTTGTTGTTGTTGTCGTCGTCGTTGTATTTGTTGTTCGTGAATGCATATTGGACTGGGATTTAATTCTCAATTCAGCTCGCTGGTTACATTACTGAGATGTGGGCTTTCCCACTGATGCAGTGCCCCTGTAGGTTCCAGCAGGGCTTTGTAATATGCTCAAGGTTTCGGCGGTAACTTTCCTACTCTTCTCAAAGGACACCGTGGAAGCTTTTACATCCACCAACTAATGCCGGCAGATAGGACGCCCAGTTTAACGTCCATTCGAGGGACCTGTCGACCCACCGACTTATCCCTCGCCTTGAATGCTAAACACCAGAATGATAGTTTGTACCTGGGTGAAGATTCAAACCCAGGCTAGATTATATTTGGTATCCCACTGATAGGTCGGATCTGGATCCGGATGAATGAATGAATGAATGAATATGAATGATCGTTTTAAGGCCATTTCCCCCGCTAGAGCGGGGGTTAGCCTTGCGGGCCCCATGACAATCATGGTTCCCTGTTTGAGGCAATGTTTTTATGGCCGGATGCCCTTCCTGACGCCAACCCTTGGTCACGCTCTTACGATGCGCAGGGATATGGTGTACCGATTCTAAATCGGGGTACACACCGTGATCATTCATCCCAGCAAGCTGTTACTCAATTTGCCGACCTCGGAAGGATGACAGGCTGAGTCAACCCCCCTGGTGTTAATTCAGCGATCGCCGGGATTCAAACCCAGGATCCTAGGATCCCAAGCCAGCACCCTAACCGCTAAGCCAACACCAGGCTAAATCCGGATCCGGATGTGAACCAAAATCTAATCAATTCTTCCTTGTCACAGCCATTCAGTCCACCAATTTTGATCCAAATCCGTTCGCAACTTTTTGAGATATCCTGCTCACAGACTGGTGAAAACATAACCTTTTCCTCTTTTTATGACGTAGCCCGTACGGCAAAGCCATCTGGAACTGGAAAGCCATGTATGTCCATCCGTCAAGTGTATGTATGTACGAGTATGTGAGTCCCTTCCGCCGGCATTTTGCAGATTTATTCACTCCCTTTAAATTCGTTTTCTCTGCAATTTTTACTGGTCCGATTGACACAAAAGTTTCACCATAATAGTGCCTCCTCCTGTAGGAATTTTAAATGATAATTATACGACGTCATAGGTCACGTGGTACGGGCGCCATCTTCAAAAAACCGCATACTTTGCCAGGTTGAACAGTTTACATTTTGGATCCCACTGATCTGGATCCAGGCGTGAACCAAAATCGAATCAATTCTTACTCGTCACACCCAACCTGTTCAGCAGGTTTCATCCGAATCCGTCCATAACTTTTTGAGTTATCGTGCTTCCACACAGCCAAACGGGGGTGAAAACAACCTCCGTCCACCATAGGCGGCGCAGGTATTTAAAAGTATTAACATTTGGGCCTTGGGGAATTGAGGGGTACTGTTGAGGGGAGTATGGAGAGGGAAGGAATATTTCAAGTTTTATAAATTGCAAGTGTTACGTACTCCTCCCCAACCCCCGGTCACGGTGTACCTCCGAGCCCCGAGAGGAGTCACGGCAGAAAAATGTGTTATTCTGTATTTCAAAGATCAATGGTGAAGCCACACCAATTGTTACCAACAAACAAATATTGTATTAAGATCACACAAGAATAACAGAACAATAATAATAGTAATCAAAAGTACAATCAATATATATCCTATGATGGTACCATCAGTTTCGTAATATATAACTCACTGTGCTCCAAGTGAGTGAAACAAGAATATTCCCAATGTCTCTTTCCCGGCTTCAAACCAAAGTCGTATTACGGCATCAAGCCAAAGTCGTATTCCGGCATCAAGCCAAAGTCGATCTGCTCCAGCGATCGTCCGTACGATGTCGTATCGAGACCAGAATCCCATTGGGTTGGCAGTTACAGTCCTGCTGCCAAAGCTGCGCAAAGGCGCCCTCCAGGCGACTGGGAAATCCAAAGGCGCCCTCCAGGCGACTGGGAAATCACACCCTCCGGTATGGACCTTTCACGGCTCCAAATCGGCGAACCGCAAATTAACCTTCAAAAGCCACGTTGCACACACACACACCAGATACGTCTGAATGCGGTGAAAACGGCTGAAGCGAAGCAAAGACCTTGCGCGATGCGCAAAGCGCGTGAGTCAAAATGGCCGACCGCCCGTTCTCGAGGCGTGACGGCCCGACGATGATGACGATGATTCTCTTCAGAATCCACCGCAAAACCTGTTACGCAGGTTGATCTGTCACAGCGATAACAACTCTGTCGCAGGAATCCCTTTCCTGGGAAACCCAAAGTTCACTCGTGACTCTTGCTCGCCAACGTTCGCTCCAGAACTCAAAGCAGCTCGGCTTTCTTGTCAAACTCACTCGCTCCGCCTTCTCTCTCCTCCTCTTCCTCTTCGTCGTCCTCCGGTTCCCGATCCGGTTTCCGGTTTCTTTTAACTCTAACTTTTTCACCTTTTGAAAACAGTTCATAAACAATAAACCTTTTGAAAACAATAATAGTACATGGAATCAAAAATGTTTACAGTGGATGAAAACCACCACAACGGAAGTGACGAATCCGTAACACTTCCCCCCCTCAAGAAAGAAAGTTGGAACATAGTGAAAACTTTCTTTGCAGGCAAAAACTCTTTTAACAAATAACAGTAAAACTCACACCCAAATTATCAATTCCCGTGAGCAACGATAATTAATATTTCCCAAAATAAAGCAACAACACTTCCAAACAACCTACAGAAATTTCCAAAGTTAGTTCACTCTGGACAAAGCATCGGCAACGACATTGTCCCTGCCCTGTACATGCTCAATTTCCAAGTTGAACTCCTGCAAAGTCAAACTCCATCTCATCAACCTCTGGTTTTATTTTTCATTTTTTGAATGAAGGTTAAGGGGTTGTGATCAAAAATCCAAAGCAAAGCAAATCTATAGCACTTTTTGAAGGAGGCTGAGCTGGGAGCCATGTTTCATGGTAGTTGGTGAGGCCTGGAAGTATTCGCTGTGTGGACGCATTTAAGAATGTTGAGTTCACAGGTTAATCCAGGTAGAAATCTTGACTCGGTTACTCCGCAGCATTCAATGCTTCAAACTCTTCCTAACTTTCATAATAATCACGGTTGGAGCGCTTGTCGCTGTAGTCACGTGAATAGCGGTCTCCTTCTCGGCCACTACCCTGATAATCATCCCTTCGGGAGCTGCCGTAACTCTGGGAGCCTCCATAGTAATCTCGACTGCGGCCACCACCAAAACTACTACTCCCACCCCATAGCCACCATAGCCACCCCTGAAACTACCTCCACGTTTTCCTCCTCTGTAGCCCCCTCGACGCCCATGGCCTGCCTTCTCTACTGTTATGGTCCGACCATCCAAATCCTTACCATTCAAATCCTTTTCTGCATCTTTGGCGTCCTTTGTGTTTTCAAACGTGACAAAGCCAAACCCTCTCGACTTTTGCGTCTCCCTGTCTTTTATCAGCAGCACTTCCAAGAGTGGTCCATATTTGCCAAAGACAGAGTCCAGAACATCTTCACTTGTGTCAAAGTTCAGTCCACCTACAAAGAGCTTGCCAACATTGCCTCCATCCATGACTTGTGTGCGCTGACACTTAGTTTCAGGGTACTTGACAAGATGTGCCTGTGCAAAGCGTGACGTCAGTACCTTCTCCTTCTCTTCAGAGCGCTTCCTACCCATAGCACGAGTCGCGGCACAGGATGGAAAGATACCCGGAATCTTCTGTTCTAACTTTGCGGTGTTATTTTCTGTACTAGGCTTTTCAACAAACATCGGATTACCAGAAACTCGACCACCGGCCAAATCATTCCCGATAACAAAAGAGATTCCCTCTACAGGAAGAGTGGCTTGTAAACCTACGGTGACCGGTCCTGACACCAAATCAGACTTCAAATGGATGACATGAAGTGGAGCTTTAACATAGCCACCAACCCCCTGTAAAAGAACACTAACACCAGTTGCCGTCTTCTCTGACAATGGCAAAATGCCCTCAAGCATCAAAGATTGATGTGCTCCTGTGTCCCTCAATACCCTAACAGGTCTCTGGTTAGTCAAGTCTCCATCCAGTGACACAAATCCCCTCTGAAATAAAAGGTTTGTAACCCTCTTGAACAAGGTCGTTCTGTGATGCCGTAACTTTGGCATGGGAACCTTCACAAGGCACTGTCCTCCAAGGACGATTTCTCGCATTGGCCAATGCATTCGGAGTTGTACTAGTCTGACTCCGTTCCTGATTTTTCCTTTTCAGGGCATAACATTGGGACATCAAATGCCCAGGTTTCTTGCAAAAAGCGCAAGTAGGCCCGGAGGAAAAACTCGTGCTCTGCCTCGAGCCCCCCGGAAGATAAGTCTGTCTTGGAACTGTAGTCTTCTGATCCCTAAAAGTCGCTGTATCAGATTTGTCCCCATAGTCATCTCTAGGCTGCCTCCATGAATCTTTATTCTCCGCCCCTGATTTACCATAACTCCCCTGGCTAACGCTAGGCGGGAAGTTAGGTTTGTGGAACCCCATCCTGTGTGTCAAGGCATAGTCATCTGCCACGGTTGCTGCCTCATACAACTCTGGTGTCTTATTTTCATCCAGATGTACTTTAATGTCCACATGGACACACTGTTTGAATTTCTCCACCAAGATCAATTGTCGCAACAGTTTGAAGTCTTTCCCAATCCCCTTCGAATCACACCACCGATCAAACATGGCTTCCTTCATTCTGGCAAACTCCGCATGGGTCTCACTCTCCCTCTTCCTGGCATTCCTGAATTTTTGCCGGTAAGCTTCAGGGACCAATTCATAGGCTTTGAGAATGGTTTTCTTCACTATCTCATAATCTGCACATTGGTCAATCGGTAAAGCCGAATAGATATCTTGAGCTTTACCCACCAGAACACTTTGCACTAACATAGTCCAGGACCCCACAGGCCATTTTAGCATTTGAGCCACTTTCTCAAAGTGTAAAAAAAACTTGGCTACCTCCTTTTCATTGAAGGGTGGAACCAGCCTCACATGCCTGCCAACATCCCAAGTGTTCTGACTAGTTGTCGAACTAGCCGGCATGGATACTACTTCTCTCCGTTCTCCCATTAATTCCAGCTCCTTGAGTTTAACTTCCTTCTGATACTCCATGTCACGTTCCTTTAACTCCCTTTCGGCTCTCCTTTCCTCTGCTCTTTCCTTTGCTCTTCTTTCTTAGAGTTCCCTTTCAGTTCTCCTTTCCTCTGTTCCTCTCTCCTCGAGTTCTCGTTCCTGTACTACTCTTCTTTCCTCGAGTTCTCTTTCAGCTCTCCTTTCCTCTGCTCTTCTCTCCTCGGCTTTCCATTCCAACTCTTTTAACCTTTCCTGGCTCTGCAGTTGCATCTCCATTTTCCGGAGCTCCACATTTTCTTTTTCCTCGGGTAACCAATCCAAGGCTACCTCTGTCCATGTCCCCTGTCCCACCAGAGATTCTACCACCAATGTCTGCATCTCTGCTTTCTTCATATGAGCTCGGACCTCCAAGTTACAATGTTTGGCCAATATCGAGAGTTCCGATCTTTTTAACGCTTGGAACTGTGCCTCATTAGGGGACGCCGCAAACCTTTCTGCATCACACACCATGGTGACTATCAGTTAACACCTGTTAACCTTCACACAAAATGTTTTCCAATTTTTTGAAAAATTTGGGAATGTTAGAAAAATTCCAAATTTGGGAATTTTGGGAATGTTAGGGAATTCTATCCCAGACGAATGTTAGGGAATTTAATCCCGGACGAAATTTTTGTCAGCAAGGACGAGCCCCCAATTTCTGTTACGTGCCCCTCCCCAAACCCCCTGGTCACGGTTTACCTCCGAGCCCCGAGAGGAGTCACGGCAGAAAAATGTGTTATTCTGTATGTCAAAGATCAATGGTGAAGCCACACCAATTGTTACCAACAAACAAATATTGTATTAAGATCACACAAGAATAACAGTACATCAATAATATTAATCAAAAGTACAATCAATATATATCCTATGATGGTACCATCAGTTTCGCAATATAGAACTCACTGTGCTCCAAGTGAGCGGAAAGAAGAACATTCCCAATGTCACTATTCCCGGCTTCAAGCCAAAGTTGATTCGCTCCAGCGATCGTCAGATCAATGTCCAATCGAGACCAGAATCCCGTTGGGTTGGCAGTTACAGTCCTGCTGCCAAAGCTGAGCAAAGCCGCCCTCCAGGCGACTGGGAAATCCAAAGGCTCCCTCCAGGCGACTGGGAAATCACACCCTCTGGCATGGACGTTCCAAGGCTCACAGTCGGCGAACCTCAGATTTACCTTCAAAATCCGCGTTGCACACACACACACAACAGATATGTCTGAATGCGGTGAAAATGGCTGAAGTCAAGCAAAGAAAAACCTTGCGCAACGCGCAAAGGTTGAAGCGAAGCAAAGAAACCTTGCTTGACGCGCAAAGCGCACGAGTCAAAATGGCCGACGGCCCGTACTAGAGACGTAACGGCAGTCCAACGATTCTCTTCGGAATCGACCGCAAAACCTGACACGCAGGTTGATCTGTCACAGCGATAACAACTCTGTCGCAGGAATCTCTTTCCTGGGAAACCCAAAGTTCACTCCTGACTCTTGCTCGCCAACGTTCGCTCCAGACTGCAAAGCAACTATGCTTCTTGTCTGACTCCACTCTCTCCGCCTTCTTTTCTCTTCTTCCTCTTCGTCGTCCGGTTCCCGATCTGGTTTCCGGTTTCTTTTAACTCTAACTTTTTCACCTTTTGAAAACAGTTCATAAACAATAAACCGTTTGAAAACACTAATAGTACATGGAATCAAAAATGTTTACAGTGGATGAAAACCACCACAACGGAAGTGACGAATCCGTAACAATCATTTTACCTTTTCATTGAATATATGCTGGTGAATGTGCAGTTTATCACGTTTCTGAGTTAAGTATGATGACATCAGGAAGAAGGAGAAGCCATACCACCAACTTCGACTGCTTCTGGAAGTGTTTGATTAATTTATCTGTGTTCAAATGTGTGGTAGTTGTTTTGTATTTATTTATGCGAATGTGTACTTGTATATAATTATAACTGTCATTGATCAAAAAGGCTCAGGCACTATAGAGCGATTTTTAAAAGATCCAAAAAAACGAATTAAAAAAAAAAATTGTTTGTTTGTTTTGCCTAAAACGCTCCCAGGCACTCAATGATGAACCTCTTAAAGTTTGATGAAGCTCCGTTCAGCCATCTGAGAAAAATGGCGACACACACACACAGACAGACCAACCTCTCCAAAGGCTCTCTTATATAGTAGATGATATCTCAAAAAAGTTGTGGACGATTTAAGAGAAAACTTGGTGGATGAGTTGGTTACGTGACAAGAGCTGTTTGATTAAATGTTGGTTCAGTTCCGGATCCAGATCCAGTCTATCAATGTGATACAAAATGTAAACTAATCAGGCTGTAGCGGAGTTATGCGCTCTACTGAGAGCCCTTATAGTTTTTGTTCTTTGTCTTGGTTTATTTCTATTTTCCAGCTCCTCCACAAGCCTCGACTTTGTGTAAGAAAAATAGGTGTGCACAAAAGGAAAACTGGGTAATAATATCAAATGAATTTAAGAGGCACTCATATGATTCTTTCAAAACATTTCAATTTTCAACATTCCAACAGTTAAAATAAACAGCATAAAATACAACTTCTTTTAAATCTATTTTGTGTGTTCATTTTGTGCTATATAACAGCATGTTCTCCTGCATCAAAACTAGCAGCCCCTATAGACTTGAAATTTGCACCAAAATGAAATTATTCATTGTGAGCTGACAAAAGAGCTCGAAGACAGTTTCATGAGAAATGATTCAGTTTGGCTGTTTCTCAGTTTTCTGTGTTATACATCTTAGACTAAGTCCTTGGCTACTTTGATGCCCTGGGTGTACATGAAACATCCAATTTAATAAACTATCTCTGGTGTCGTGCTTTGGACCATGTGATACATCATATTACAGCTGTCAACTTATGCTTTATTTACGTTATGTGGTGTCAAGGTATCGTAAGCATTTAAAGTCTGGTACAGCCTGAAAGTTGGGGTTTTATTGGTATAGATGGAGATGGCTCCTTAAGAACATTTCCTTACATTGTATTGGCATCATAATTTTGACAGAAACAGTGGATGTTTAATTAAAGCCTTTGCAAATATTGCACAGGACGTTATATTTTTCATGACCAATATTTTAGACTTTAGAGTATAGACTTTAGACTAATTTTATTAATCATGTAAAAACACGAAATTCATCTTCTCAGTCATTTTGTGCAATAAATAAATAAACAATGAGCAATAAATTGAATCCATGTGGCAATTGAATACCTTCAATTAAAGCACTCACCTGCACTTCTGTGAACTATTTAAGGAATCCTTTACAAAACAATTGCCACGTAAAATCATATAAACGTAACATAAAAAAACATACATGATAAAACAACATTACACACACACACACACACACACACACACACACACACACACACACACACACACACACACACACACACACACACACACGCACACACGCACACACACACACACACACACGGACGGAGCACACGGGTTTATTCCCGAATCCACAACGAATAAACAAACACGATAAATGAAATGCAACAATAATTAATTTAACTAGGGCATGCCCGTACTATATATATATCTAAAATTATATCCCCCCCCCTCTATTTACATGAAATGGTTTGGTCCATTCGCAAAGCCAAAGCGGACGGCTTGCGAGTACGGTGACAATCCCCCCCCTCTATTTACATGAAATGGTTTGGTCCAAAGCGAACGGCTTGCGAGTACGGTGACAATCCCCCCCCTCTATTTACATGGAATGGTTTGGTCCAAAGCGAACGGCTTGCGAGTACGGTGACAATCCCCCCCCTCTATTTACATGCAATGGTTTGGTCCAAAGCGAACGGCTTGCGGAGTTTGGTAAAGAAATCGCCATAGCTCGGTAACTACTTCTCCGATTAATTTAAAACCTTGAAAAGGCACATCCTCGGGTCCCCAGCAATATACCTGGCAAGTTTCAAGTATATCGGACCGGTAGTTGTCGAGAAACAGCGGTCGCATACAGACACACACACAGACACACACACAGAGATTACTGGAATTATAGATAGATGAGAATAAATCAAAGAGGTGAATATCGAAATAACAGTTGAAGTAAGAAACTAAAATTCCAACTGAGGTACCTCACACACAGATTCAAAGACAGACAAGGGGACAGAAAAAATATAATAAAAGTTTCTTTTAATAGTGCATGTCACTTAGCTATAATATATGTCACTTAGCTCTGGCCTCACAAGTTCTTCTGCGAAGTTTACAGCTGTGGACGAGGCCCAGAGCTCGATGTCCCTCCTGCGGGAACCTGGCACAAGATGGCGACCACACTGCACCCGAAGTAGCCACCGGCATGAGGCAAGCAGACAGGACCACCTCCTTCGCCTCGCTCACAGCCTCCTCCATCTCCGAAGAACACCACAGCCAAAACCTCCCTCACAATGCTGCCCACACAGCCAAGAGCTCCTCACTCTCTCCAAAAGTGCGCCGCAAATTCCAAGCTCCAGGACCACACAATGGCGCTGCCTTCCTCGTCCAAAAACCCATACAGAGAGAGACACAGAGACGCGCTCTTCAAATCACCCCATGGTCTTCTCGACCAATCATGAACTTCGGGGAATGGCTTCATGGCCTTCTCTTCCACACCCTTCGTGCCACTCTGGGGGGGGGGGGGGGGGGGCATGGCCTTTTTCCTTATTAGGTTGGTTTGGCGAGGCTTACTTGCCGATCGGCAATATTCGGGTCCTGTCAGCGTTTGTGTTGGTTTAATGGAGGTTTTGCATGGTCGGCCTGCTTGTAAATGTAAAACGTAAGGGAAAGATCACAGAGGGAATATCCTGTACTGGGGAAAACTAACTTTAATCCCTATCTAGTTAACACGGCTTCACCCCTAACTAGTTAACACGGCTTCACCCCTCGTGTGAAGACACATAAACAATCTTAAGCTGCAGTTTCCCTGTATACACCAATACATCGAGATTCTCCTACGCGTCCATGGTCCATGCTATAATTATGCAGCCCTACCTTCACTAAGGGATTCTTTCACCTACCCCCACAAACGTAACAATATACGAGTATATATATCTATATATATTCATTGAAAATTTCAAATTAATGATTCAAACACAGTGGATCTCCAACAGCAACACCTTCATTAAACTCATCTAGGAAAGGAGTCTAATTTCCTCACAGCACAATGCAAAAAATAGTTTCTAAATCTACTGATTTTAACACGTTAAAGTTGAGTTCTTCCTGCCGATGAAAGACTAAACAAGAATGTAGAAGGTGATTTACGTCGTCAATGGTAGTCTGAAATTGCCTATCTTTTTTATGTTGAAGGATCCATTCACGGACTATATAGTCCTCAACGAGGCCAGGCCTTCAATAAAAAGCTGCATTGATAGAAAAGTGAAGAAAGAGAGAATAGTCTGAGAGTTTTTGAAGAAATAAAAGAGAGAGAACCAGATCCACCAGACGTAGTGCTTTGCATTCAGACCAAAGAGATCAATTTTCGTCTCATCAGACCACATAATATTTTGCCTCATGCTCAGTCTTTCACGTGCCTTTTTGCAAACTCCAGGTGTGCTGTCATGTGCCTTTATCTCAGGAGTGGCTTCCGTCTGGCCACTTTCCATAAGGCCTAGATTTGTGAAGTGTTCCAGAGACTTGTCCTTCCAGCAGGTTCTCCCATCTCAGCCGAGGAATTCTGAAGTTCTGTCAGTGGTCATTGGGTTATTGGTCACCTCCCTGACCAAGGCCCTTCTTACCCGGTTGCTCAGTTTGATCAGATGGCCAGCTGGATCGGATGGCAGGAAGAGTCTGGGTACTTCCATTTTCTTTCCATTTCCTAATGATGGAGCTCACTGTGCTGTTGGGAACTTTCAACACTCTAGAAATTGTTTTATACCCTTCCCCAGATGATCATTATAATTTAGGTCAACATAGGCCAAAAGGTGAACATAGGCCAAATTTCTAAAATCCTCAATTTTCATCTGATTTACTTGAAATTTTAAGAGGATTTGCATATCTGGTCACTGAATTCAACCACCAAACTATTTTTGAGGTCGACATATGCCAAAAGGTTCTCAGTTGGCATATGTTGATAATGGCATATGTTGGCATATGGCATATGCATAATGCATATGCATATAATGGCATATGTAATGGCATATGTTGGCATATGTTAATTTTTGGCATATGTTGATATGCCAAAAGGTCAACATAGGCCAAAAGGTAAAGACAGGCCAAATTGCTAAAGTCCTCAATTTTCATCCAATTAACTTGAAATTTGAAGAGCATTTGCATATCTGGTCACTAAATTCAACCACCAAGTATTTTTGAGGTCATCATAGGCCAACAACTTATTTTAGGGATTTCACAAGTATCGTGCTATGCATGACATATTTCTTGTATGCCCTTTGTTTGATCTTTGTTTGCTCCACAAGAAAGTTTCTCACAATCCTTTCCAAACATTTATTGGGTACAGCAGTTAATGCTACTGATCTATAATTAATCATTGAAATTAACTGGTTTGGGTATTTTTGGTACAGGTACAATGACAACAGACTCCTAAAACTCTGGAACTACTTGAGAGTCTAGTGTCCACTGAAACAGTGAATGAAAAACTAGAGGCAATTCCCGATAACATTCTTTGAAAATATATCCAGACAGGCCACCTGGCCCAGCAACCTTACCATATTTAACATTCTTTAAACATCTTTCAACTACAGAATAACTAAGCTCAATTCTTTCCTCTTTTCTCGCAGTCTCTCATGTGTCCTGATATTTTATCCCGAACTAGTGGAAAATTATATTCATCAAAAAAAATTAATTCAAATCATTGGCATTTTTAATTCATTTATTTTTTATTCATTTATTTTAAAAGAATTCATTCATTTATTTTTGCTCTGACGAATGGGCCCTCTGACAAAATTTTCATACTTTCCAGGATCATCGCCAATTGTTGGAATTTTGCTTTTTTGCTTCAAAGTTGGTTGATACAAACACACAACATGCATTTTAAAGGCCATTTTCCCTGCTAGAGCGGGGGTTAGCCTTGCGGTCCCCATGACAATCTTCTCCATTTTGCCCTATTTTCTGCATCTCTCCTTGTTAACCCCCTTGCCCGCATTTCTTCTTCCACCATCTTTAGCCAAGTCTTTTTCGGTCTTCCCCGTCCTCTGCTTCCTTCTACATTCATTTCCATCACTCTTCTCAACCAGTCACTTTCATCCTTCCTCAACACATGACCAAACCATCTCAACCTGTTCCTCTTCACAGCATCGATCACAGGCTCTATTCCCATCATCTTTCGCAATTCATCATTTGTCTTCCTCTCTCTCAACGATACTCCACACATCCACCGAACCATTCGCATTTCCACCCTTTCCAACCTTCGTTGCTGCTCTACGTTCATTACCCATGTCTCGCTCCCATAAATCATAACACTTCTCACACATGCAGCATACACCTTTCCCTTCAGCTTCAACGACACTTCCCTCATCATCAGCACGCCACCCAGTTCCCGAAACTTCTTCCATGCACATCTCACTCGAGCAACCGTTGCCGAGTCTGATCCACCTTCTCCATTCAGCATGTCTCCGAGGTAGCAAAATGTTTTCACACCTTCCAGCTTCACGCCGTCTCCAAGATCCAACTCAACATTTCCTCCATCTGCAGCTCCCTCTGTGCACACCTTACATTTGAATGTAGCTGCCGCACTGGTTAATGACCCTCTCAGACCACTACATTTTTGATGAACCCACTCAGCGCACATTGTACATTGAATGGAGTTCACTCCGACACCCTTCCTACACACAGCACAGGGCCACTTCTCAGTTCTTTCCACCTCACCACATGCTTTACCACTTGCCATCACCTTCGTCTTTCCGATATTCACCTTCAGACCTTTTGTCTCCAAACATTCCTTCCACTTGTTCATCTTTTCCTTCAGTCCATCCATACTTTCCGCAATCAACACCAGATCATCTGCATACAACAACTCCCACGGTAAACCCTCCTTTACGTTCTGAGCTAGCACCTCCATCACAGCTACAAATAGTAGTGGACTTAGTACCGACCCCTGATGCACTCCCACCTTCACCTCAAACTCACCACTGTTCCCGTCCTTCGTCCTTACAGCTGTGCGCGCTCTTTTGTACATTGCCATCACTACTCTGATCAACCATTCCTCCACTCCTAACTTCCTCAATGCCCATGTCAATACTTTGCGTGGAACCCTATCGAATGCTTTCTCCAGATCAACAAACCCAAGAAACAACTTCTTCCTCTTCTCCATGTACTTCTCCTGCAACTGCCTCACAATGAAAAGTGCGTCTGTCGTTCCTCTTCCTGGCATGAATCCAAACTGCATTTCGTCGATCTTCACTTTCTTCCTTATCCTCCTCTCCAACACCCTTTCCAATACCTTCATTCCATGCTCCAATAACTTTATCGCTCGATACGAGCCACACTCCAGAGGGTCGCCTTTCCCCTTGTATAGAGGGACGAGGGTACTCAGTTCCCAATCCACTGGAATGCGGCCTTCTTTCACCACCAGATTACAGATCTCTGTCATTCTCTTCACACCCCAACTTCCTGCTGCCTTCAACATATCTCCCACAACTCCCGTCGGTCCTCCCGCTTTTCTACCCTTCATTGCTTTTATCGCTTCCTCAACTTCCTTCTCAGTTATCTTCTCTGCCGGTCCTAAAACAGGGTTACTCTCTATGTTGCCATCCCATTCATTCTCTGTATTCAACAGCATTTCCATATATCTTTTCCATCTTCCTTTAATTCCATCTGGGTCGACAACGATTTGTCCCACTTCATCCTTCAAGCAACTCACCCCCATCACATCACACCTCTCTTTCGCTATCTGCTTTGCAATCCTGAATACTGCTTTCTGACCCTCTTCCGAATCCAAGCGTTCTCCGAACATTTTCCTACATGCCTCCTGCGCCTTTGCTACCTCTTTCTTTGCAGCCTTCCTGGCTGCCTTAGAACTTTCATGCTCTGCTGTTTCTGCTCCCGTACCCTTCGCCTTCTGCCACTCCTTGAACTTCTTCCTCTTCTCGTCAATCCTCTTTCCAACTTCATCATCCCACCACCATGTTTCCGAGTGCCTCGGTGGTCCTTTTGTCCATCCACATACCTCACCAACGGCTCCCAACAGACAAGCTTTCATTGACATCCAACCACTTTCAAGCTCAACCACATCAGCCTCGACCCTACTCAGCCTCTCTTTTAATGCCTCCCTTACTGTCACCTCTTTCAACCTCCACACCTTCATTCTCGGTTGGTACTTCACCCGCCGAGCTCTCCTCGCACCTTTCACCCTTACGTCGCAGACAACCAAGTGGTGCTGTGAAACAGCCTCCTCCCCCGGGATCACCGTTGTGTCCCGGAGGTGCCCCCTATCTCGCCTACGCACCATCAGGTAGTCAACGGTTGTCGTCGACCCACCTGACGTGTATGTAACAAGCTTATTATCCTCTTTCTGGAACTGAGTATTACAAATCAACAAATCAGCTCCATCAGCAAACTCCAAAATCCTTTCACCTTCTCCATTTCTCACACCATATCCGTAACCCCCATGAACTCCATCAAAACCATCCATACTCCTTCCCACATGTCCATTTAGGTCTCTTCCTACCACAACAACTTCCTCATCTTTCACGTTTTCCATCAGCTTCTCTATCGCACACCAGAACTTGTCCTTTTCTTCATCGCTTCGACCAACCTGCGGAGCATATCCCGAGATGACGTTCACCAAGAGCTTTCCAATCATCATTTTCACCATCATCAACCTATCACTCACTCTAGTCACACTCACCACACTGTCTACAAACTCCTCAGAAAACAGGACACCAACACCATTCACGCCCTCCAGGCACCCTTGCCACACAAACTTGTATTTCTGTCCCTGCCTACCCTTCACCATTCTCACACCACTTCCCTTCCATCTCGTCTCTTGCACACAACATATGTCCACTCTTCTTCTGACCAATACTTCCACCACTTCTCCTGATCTCCCTGTCATTGTCCCTACATTCCATGTCCCAAACCTCAGAAACCGATCTCCACTTCGGGCTGTACCCTGCCCATATGTAGTTGTAATTGTCATGGTTCCCTTTTTGAGGCAATGTTTTTATGGCCGGATGCCCTTCCTGACGTCAACCCTCTTAGTCGTCTCTTACGACACGCAGGGATACGGTGTACCTATTCTTATCCAGGGTACACACCGGGAAAAGTTGGTTGATGTAAAATTTAATACCTACGTTTTTTTCTGCTAATGCTATACTGATAGCAGCCGAGGCTGCTTGTGGGATGTTATTGTTCCCCGTCGCTCAGCGGAGCGAAAGGGGGACTATGGCTTTCCCCTCCGTCCGTGTGTCTGTCCGTCCGTCCGTCCGTGCGTGCGGGTGTGCGTGTGTGCGTGCGTGCATGCATGCGTAAGCGAAGGACCGCATTCGAATTTGGTGTGTGGGTGCAACCCACGTCAAAATCCAAGATGGCCACCGCCATGTATGTCTGATGCCATGTATGTCTGAACCTTGTAACCTGCATATCTTGAAAAATAAGTGAAGTACCAACTTCTAATCTGGTGTGTGGGTGTATCTAGGCATAAGGAAGAAAGCTATTGAAAATTGGGTCGCCACGTCAAAATCCAAGATGGCCACCGCCATGTATGTCTGAACATTGTGAGATGAATATCTTGAAAAATAAGCGAAGTACCAACTTCTAATTTGGTGTGTGGGTGTATCTCTGCATAAGGACGAACGCTATTGAAAATTGGGTCGCCACGTCAAAATCCAAGATGGCCGCCACCATATATATGTCTGAACCTTGTGAGCGTAATATCTTGAAAAATAAGCAAAGCACCAACTTCTAATCTGGTGTTTGGGTGTATCTAGGCACAAGGAAGAACGCTATTGAAAATTGGGTCGCCACGTCAAAATGCAAGATGGCCGCCGCCATGTATGTCGGAACCTTGTGAGCGGAATATCTTGAAAAATAAGCGAAGTACCAACTTCTAATCTGGTGTGTGGGTGTATCTAGGCATAAGGAAGAACGCAATTGAAAATTGGGTGGCGACGTCAAAATCCAATATAGCCACCTCCACGTATGTCTGAACCTTGTGAGCGAAATATCATATCATAGCATGTTTTCTGCGTCTTAAACTTTGTCAACTCACATCACTTCACCGACGGGGGACCTAGGCGTAACGCTTGTTTTTTTTGGAATGATAATATGAAAAATATTGGTGTTTGAATTTTTTTTCTTAATATTTTTTCTCCTCAATCCTTTTTTACTTTCGGGAACCACCGATGTACTCCTCAACAAATCCTCAACACTTTCGTTGGAGGGTGCCATATTAGGTTTTTGTCACATCAACTCCCCAAACGATATGGTTCGTTATGCAGTATTTTAATTAAATGATTGTCTTAATTGCATCTTGGTGCATTTTAATGGTTTATCTACAAGAAATTATCACATTTGCAATCCTTTAAAAGCCAAGTTAAAACGTGAATTGTTGAAATTTTTTATGAGCCACTCGGGTGGAGTGTCGTGATGTCTATGCTACTCTACTATTCTGAATCATGGACATGCTATCAGAGACATATAAAACTCCTGCCACATTGTGGCCAAAATGATGGCACACATCGGTAGTTCCCAACCAGGTTACCATAGTGGCCCAAACTTGCAGCTCCCGATGTGTTATGTGAATCCCACCCACACAACTTGATGCTTTGTCTCAAAGTACCTTTTCATAGTGTACATTTTAGTCACAGTGAGGACAATATGACACAATAAGCAAAATGGTTTCCCATTTCTTTCAATGACAGCAAGCATATATTTCCAGTCATCTTGCACCTTCCTGCCTTCTGCTGCCAAACTGTGATGTTTCCTTCCTTCATCTGTATTATGTGTAGATCACTGACAACCAAATCTCAATTTAATCCATTTTAAATTCAGGCTGTAACACAACAAAATATGAAAAAGTCAAGGGGTGTGAATACTTTCTGAAGGCACTATACGTCCGACACAGAAATATTCAGGGATAACTCTCCAACGATCAATAGTTTCACCTTAAAGAACGTGGACCTCTAACTTACTCAGCTTCACCAAAAAGACCCCTCCCTTCCACCCAATTTAATTGGGATGATAGGAAAATAAAATAATTTTTTAAAATTTATCTTAAGCATTTGTTCAATCATGGCAGCACTTTCTTTGTGTAACTCATTTTCACCTTCATCATGCAGCCTCCTGCGTAATGTAATCAGGAGATAATCTGTTAATGGCCATTTCATGTTCCTTGGTCTTAAGTGCTATCCCAGGGCATGTATCCCAAACCATGAGGCAGTGCCATATATAAAACAATATGCCTTTTCAATTTTGGAATTGACATCAATCGCATCACGAAGAAATGTATTTATCTGAGAATTTTTTCTACATTTAAAAGAAATGTGAAATAATAAATTCAGCTCATTCTTTCATTTATTTGGCATTTAATTAACATTTGACAACTTATCTGTACAGTTGCCTGCCAAGCTATTCACCTCCTACCAATAATGCCACATTTAGATTAATTACGAATTATGCAGAAATAATTTTTCCAAATGAACTTTTGTTTATTAATAACTGAAGAAATCAAACTAAACACCGTTATTTGAAAGTTGTTGGTTGAAAGAGGTTAGATGTCAGGAATACCTGCAAAAAACATGTACAAATCAAATTTCACTGATTTCAAAAGTATTCATCCCCTTAGGTCAGTACTTGGTGAAAGCACCTTTTGCAGCAATGACTACTACGAGACTTTTTCGGTAGGTTTCTACCAGTTTTGCACAGTGAGATGGTGAAATATTTGTCCATTCTTCATGTGAAAATTGCTCTATTTCTGCCAAGTTTGATGGGTATCGTTGATGGACTGCAATCTTCAAGTCTCGCCATAAATATTCAATTGGGTTCAAGTCAGGACTTTGACTGGGCCACTCAAGAACATTTATTTTCTTCTTATTCAGCCACTCCAGTGTGGCTTTAACGTTGTGCTTCAGATCATTGTCCTGCTGAAATGTGAATCTCCCACCCAGTTTCAGATTCATAGCTGACTCGAGCAGGTTTTCATGAAGGCTTCTCCTGTACTTTGCACTGTCCATTGTCCCTTCTATCCTGACAAGCTTGCCAGTTCCTGCTGATGAAAAGCAGGCCCATAACATGATGCTGCCATCACCATGCTTGACAGTAGGGATGGTGTTGGCTGGGTGATGTGCAGTGTTAGGCTTGTGCCAGACTTGCTTGCGCCAGACTTTGAATTAAGACCAAAAAGTTCAATTTTTGTCTCGTCTGACCACAAAACATTTCTCTACATACCTGCAGTATCATAAAGATGCTTCTTCGTAAACTCCAAACAAGCTTTTAGATGCGTCTTTTTCAGTAATGGCTTCTTTCTTAGAGGCACTCACCACATAGAGGCCAGCCTTGTGAAGGTAACAGGACATTGTTGATTGATGAATACTGACCCCAATCTCAGACATAGAGCCTTGCAGATCTTTCAAGGTCATTGGTCTATTTCAATGACATCTCGGACCAGTTTCATGCTTGGCCAGCTGCTGAGTTTGGATGGCTACCTGATTTGAGTAGAGTCTGGGTGGTATGATACATTTTCCACTTCTTAATGATTGATTTCACCGTACTCAAAGGGATAATGAATATGAATGAATGAATGATCGTTTTAAGGCCATTTTCCCCGCTAGAGCAGGGGTTAGCCTTGCAGGCCCCATGACAATCATGGTTCCCTGTTTGAGGCAATGTTTTTATGGCCGGATGCCCTTCCTGGCGCCAACCCTTAGTCGCCTCTTACGATGCGCAGGGATACCGTGTACCTATTCTAAGCCGGGGTACAAACCGGGATCATTCATCCCAGCAAGCTGGTACTCAATTTGCCGACCTCGGAAGGATGACAGGCTGAGTCAACCCCCCTGGTATTAATTTAGTGATTGACCGGGATTCGAACCCAGGATCCGAGGATCCCAAGCCGGCACCCTAACCGCTAAGCCAACACCAGGCTTATCCCATTATCAAAGGGATAATGATATCCCTTTGTATCGAAGACCGAGCGTATTGTGGACCATCGAGTAGAAAGGTTGTATCAGTCTTCAGAGAAATCGGTTGGTAAATAAGGGAAGAGTATAGGGATCCAAGTCTCCGGGATCCCCCATAATCTGAAAACAAAAAATTGAAGCCTGAGCGATGGTGCGGCCATCGAGTAGAAGGGATGTGTCGGGTTTCAGAGCAATCGGTTGGCAAATAAGGGACAGGTATGGATCCAAAGTTTCAGGGGGGTTACCCCTATGATCAGAGTTCTAAAAATACAAAATCGGAAAATGCAAGACTCAGCTATCCTGCGAATCATCGTGTAGAAGGGCCATATTGGGTTTCAGAGCAATTGGTTTGTAAATAAGGGAGGAGTATGGATCCAAAATTTTGAGGGTAACCCATCGAGAGCCCCCATGATTCTATAGCGAAAAATCGAAGCCTGAGCAATTGTGGGGCTATTATCCTGTATTCATTTGTCAGGTTTTAGAACAATAAGCAGGCTGATAAGAGAGGAAAATAACAAAAAGTTCTCTACTGTTGATGTGCTTCCCTCTCTCTCCCCCCCCCCTTCTGTCCCCCCCCCCCCCTTCTGTCTCCCGTTCCCTTTATTACACGTTTTATGTGTTTTTACTGTTTGTGTCTTTGGGTTTTATGTGTTGCTCTTACATGAGCCTCGACTTTGTATACAAAAAAAAAGTTAACGAACAGACGGACAGACATCCGGGCATCATGACCCATTTTATATGTTCATCTCTTTGAGAATCAGGATGAGATGACCTAAAAACGAGTGTTTGTTTGTTCCTTATATGTTTCCAAACCCCTTTGGTTAATTTCCATGAAATGTGCTGCACTGCATTACTTGCACATGCAGAAGGTCAAAATGATGACTGACTTCTTTCCTGGAAGTCCTAGCAATGTCCATGTGTGTTTTACCCCTCCCCCCCCCCCCCCCCCCATTCCCATGCATCCTTCCCCCAAGCCCTCTCCCTCCCACAGATCTCCCGATGCCCCTGCTCTCAAATGTTGTACTTGAGTGCTTCCCTCTCTCTCCCCATCTTGTCTCCCGCTCCCATCCACAGACACGTGTTTCGGGCTTGTTGGCCCTCACCTTATGAAGGAGGCCTTTTTATACAAATAAGAGAAAATAAATCAGAAAATTTAAACTGCTTGGGACACGCAACTTGACTCCATAGCCAAAGTACACAGTCCAACAAGACTGTCCTATGAGCATACACATGCACCTCAGCCTGAAGCCAAGGCAAGATATTACAACACTTATCTTATTCAACACTTATCCAACCAAGATATTCTAGTTTTGTATTTTTAATTAATTTTCTGAAATTTGTGGAAATGTTTTGCACTTGGAACTTGTGAGTTGCGATGCGTAAATAAAGGTGGGAAAAGTCTGATTTAATGCATTTTTATTCCAGGCTATAAGGCAACTTAAGATGAAAATTTTGAAAGGGGGTGTAGACTTTCTATACGCACTGTATAATAATATATATTATATATACAGTATATATATATATATATATATATATATATATATATATATATATATATATATATATATATATATATATACACACACACACACACATCTATAAATACTGTACAACAACAACAACAACATGCATTTTAAGGCCATTTTCCCTGCGAGAGCGGGGGTTTGCCTTGCGGTCCCCATGACAGTCTTCTCCATTTTGCCCTATTTTCTGCATCTCCCCTTGTTAACCCCCTTGCCCGCATTTCTTCTTCCACCATCTTTAGCCAAGTCTTTCTCGGTCTTCCCCGTCCTCTACTTCCTTCTACATTAATTTCCATCACTCTTCTCAACCAGTCACTTTTATCCTTCCTCAACACATGACCAAACCATCTCAACCTGTTCCTCTTCACAGCATCAATCACAGGCAATATTCCCATCATCTTTCGCAATTCATCATTTGTCTTCCTCTCTCTCAACAATACTCCGCACATCCATCGAACCATTCGCATTTCCACCCTTTCCAGCCTTCGTTGCTGCTCTACGTTCATTACCCATGTCTCGCTCCCATAAATCATAACACTTCTCACACATGCAGCAGACACCTTTCCCTTCAGCTTCAGCGACACTCTCCTCCTCATCAGCACGCCACTCAGTTCCCGAAACTTCTTCCATGCACATCTCACTCGAGCAACCGTTGCCGAGTCTGATCCACCTTCTCCATTCAGCATGTCTCCGAGGTAGCAAAATGTTTTCACACCTTCCAGCTTCACGCCGTCTCCAAGATCCAACTCAACATTTCCTCCATCTGCAGCTCCCTCTGTGCACACCTTACATTTGAATGTAGCTGCCACACTGGTAAATGACCCTCTCAGACCACTACATTTTTGATGAACCCACTCAGCACACATTGTACATTGAATGGAGTTCACTCCGACACCCTTCCTGCACACAGCACACGGCCACTTCCCAGTTCTTTCCACCTCATCACATGCTTTACCACTTGCCATCACCTTCGTCTTTCCGATATTCACCTTCAGACCTTTTGTCTCCATACATTCCTTCCACTTGTTCATCTTTTCCTTCAGTCCATCCATACTTTCCGCAATCAACACCAGATCATCTGCATGCAACAACTCCCACGGTAAACCCTCCTTTACGTTCTGAGCCAGCACCTCCATCACAGCTACAAATAGTGGTGGACTTAGTACCGACCACTGATGCACTCCCACCTTCACCTCAAACTCACCACTGTTCCCGCCCTTCGTCCTTACAGCTGTGCGCGCTCTTTTGTACATTGCCATCACTACTCTGATCAACCATTCCTCCACTCCTAACTTCCTCAATGCCCATGTCAATACTTTACGTGGAACCCTATCGAATGCTTTCTCCAGATCAACAAACCCAAAAAACAACTTCTTCCTCTTCTCCATGTACTTCTCCTGCAACTGCCTCACAATGAAAAGCGCATCTGTCATTCCTCCTCCTGGCATAAATCCAAACTGCATTTCGTCTATCTTCACTTTCTTCCTTATCCTCCTCTCCAACACCCTTTCCAAAACCTTCATTCCATGCTCCAATAACTTTATCGCTCGGTACGAGCCACACTCCAGAGGGTCACCTTTCCCCTTGTATAGAGGGACGAGGGTACTCAGTTCCCAGTCCACTGGAATGCGGCCTTCTTTCACCACCAGATTACAGATCTCTGTCATTCTCTTCACACCCCAACTTCCTGCTGCCTTCAACATATCTCCCACAACTCCCGTCGGCCCTCCCGCTTTTCCACTCTTCATTGCTTTTATCGCTTCCTCAACTTCCTTCTCAGTTATCGTCTCTGCCGGTCCTAAAACTGGGTTACTCTCTATGTTGCCATCCCATTCATTCTCTGTATTCAACAGCATTTCCATATATCTTTTCCATCTTCCTTTAATTCCATCTGGGTCGACAACGATTTGTCCCACTTCATCCTTCAAGCAACTCACCCCCATCACATCACACCTCTCTTTCGCTATGTGCTTTGCAATCCTGAATACTGCTTTCTGACCCTCTTCCGAATCCAAGCGTTCTCCAAACATTTTCCTACATGCCTCCTGCGCCTTTGCTACCTCTTTCTTTGCAGCCTTCCTGGCTGCCTTATAACTTTCATGCTCTGCTGTTTCTGCGCCCATACCCTTCGCCTTCTGCCACTCCTTGAACTTCTTCCTCTTCTCGTTCGCCAAGAGCTTTCCAATCATCATTTTCACTATCATCAACCTATCACTCACTCTAGTCACACTCACCACACTGTCTACAAACTCCTTAGAAAATAAATACTGTACACAGTGGCATATTGGGGGTGGAGGGGGCAACCGCACCAGGCGCGAAGTGGATGGGGCGCCAATTGACACCCTCAAAAAAACGTTTTCATGCTCCATTTAGTTGTATTATATATAAATTATAATACAACGAACTCATGAGATCACGAAAAGCAACTTTCAGAACCACGTTTTGCAGTTTAAACTCTGTGCTATGTGTCAGGTTGATGTGTACAAACTCCATTCCATCCGAATTCACTTTTTTTCCTAATTCTTATTTCTATCATCTCGCACAGTAAATAAATCCGTGTTATGGTGTTGCTGTCTTCTGCGGAGATCTCATATCTTGTATAATGAGGTTTTTAATACGCACTCGGTAACATGGAGATCGTCCATTGGCCCAAGGGATGGAGGGGTGTAACTGTTGGACGTTTGTTATGTAATTACGTCGATCAAATCTAAATATCTCACGGCGTTATGTCCCAATCAGCGAGGCCAGGATCACGTGTCAAGTGAGTTCTTTAACTTCCCTGCCTTCCTCTGCTACTCTGTCTCATCAGCTCTAGTCTCTAGAGCATAGAAATACCACACCGTGCTGCATGCATGCTTGATGTAGTTTTTGTTAACGGCCTTGTAGCATACCTGCCTGCTCTACTTCTTCAGCATTAGTTTACCTTTCACCAAGCCCAGGTCTGCTTGGACCAGGGCGGGATTATACATTCGTTTTATTATTGCCAAATCGTATTATTGCCAAATCGTAAAAAACCCTGGTGTTGGGCTAGCGGCTAGGGTGCCGGCTTAGGATCCTACGATCCTGGGTTCGAATCCCGGTCGATCGCTGAATTAACGCCAGGGAGGTTGACTCAGCCTGTCATCCTTCCGAGGTCGGCTAATTGAGTACCACTTCACTGGTAATTCCCTGTTTGTCGTTAAAGGCAGCAAAAAGGGTTGGCGTCAGGAAGGGCATCCGGCCGTCAAACATTGCTTCAAAAAGGGGACCGAAAAACAACAACAACCACGGTTCCCGAAAAAGGCCAACCCCCGCTTTGCGGGGAAAAATGGCCTCTAAAGGTGGTTATTTATTATTATTATTGCCAAATCGTACGAATATTATTATTGTTGTTAATATTATTAGTATTAATAAATGCTTTGTTACAATGTTATCATTGTTTTTGTTATTTATTTTGTAATAGGAATACCATGCCATGGAAGGACCTATTAAACTGCTCTATGCACCTTAACATGGCGCGTGTTTAGAAACATAGGAATTCTTCCGGATTCTTTGTCGTTAATAAGCCGAATCATCTCAGGAAATCATATCTAAATGTATTCTCATTTTGAACAGGTTCCAGTGCTCTGCTGCTGATCCCACTGGGGAAGCTTAGAGCTTTTTCATATGGCCCCCTTAATAGGAATTTCTGACTATATCGGTGCCTGCAGGGGGCGATATTTTTGACCTCGCTCAGAGCGCCACAAACCATCACTACACCTCTGACTGAACATACACATGGGATGTCTCAAAAAAGAGGTTTACACATTTTAAGGGGTGTCTCAAAAAGTTGTATACACATATTGTGCGGTCATAATTTAGAAATGCCTTGTAGTCATTTAAGTTGGTCCAAAGTTGGTCTGTAGTTACACTCAAGTTGCCTTGTAGGCATTTTTGCTTGCACACATCTTGCGCAGTACCATACATCTCAACTTTATCATGAATTCTTATAATCGTTATTTGTGATGGAGGTTCCATGGCAAATTCATGACCACTGTCTTTGCACTTCACACACTTTTTCAAATTTCCAATACCATGTAAAATTTACTTTGCATTGTTCAAACGTCAAAGCAAGCCTCTGCCATGTTGTTTATGCTTTGCATTTTGGGTATTGTTTCGCTCTTGTCTTTGCGCCTTATGCCATCTGTTAGCTGTATGCTGCAATACTTAGAGGCACATTCAAATTAGGTTCTACTTTGACTGCGTGAATAGATATTCATTAAACAATTTTTTTTTTTTTTTTTTTAGAATTTCTTTACAATATATATATATATACACAGTATTCTTGGGTAAAATGCCAAGGGCATAGAAAAGGCCCCTTTATATAAGGGTATGTGGCAAAGCAAAGTACATATAGTAATGCTCTAGAAAAGTTCATATAAAGGGGTGCTCTACATCTGGCAAATAAAATACATGAATCAAATTGGTTGGTATATAAATTAAAGGTATATGAATCAAATTGGTGCCCCTTTATATTAACTTTTCTAGAGCATTACTTGTTTTCTCCTAAGAACACAAGGGTAGTACACTAGTACAGCATGCACACGATATTTTTTGAATGTCCCTTCTTTTCTATACTTTGCCACATGACACATACCCCTATATAAAGGGGCCGTTTCTATGCCCCTGGCATTTTATCCAAGAATGTTCCTTCTTTTCTATAGTTTGCCACATGGCACATACCATATTAAGGGGACTTTTCTATGCCCCTGGCATTTTTCACAAGATACATTTTTAAACATGAACAAAATGCATTTGTTCATCGTACAATACTTTATTCAAGAAGCTATAAAAGACTTGAAAAAGTAAGGGGGAAAAGATTCAAACCAGACAGGATTCAAACCCACAATCCCCAGCTTGGGAGTCAGATGCTTTATCCATTAGGCCAGGGGTTCTTAAACTTTTTCCTTGTCAAGACCCCCAACGGATTGTCCACGATGTCCCCATACCCCCTTCACCAGACTGTTGACTGACCAAGGCGCACCGAAGGTGTGCATAGCTAGGGGGGACTGGAGGCATGTCCCCCTATAATTTTTTTTGATTTCTAGGTGCTCTGCGGTGCATTCTGAGGGATGTTTTTACTTTAATTGCCTATTTTTTGGATGAAAATTGGTAACTTATTACCCAGAAAATGGGCCAAGTTCAGGGATCCGCACCTGATTACCAGTCCCATTAGGTTCCAGTGTGACTTCAAAATATCTCAATAGCTTAGTTTTACATATGGATAATTAGGAACAGAACAGGAAAGAAAATCATCAGGATTTTATCCCTATTTATTTCTTTGCTTGTTAACAAAGAAACAAAACAAACTGAACTAAACTAAAACATGCAAGTTTTATGCAAGCCATTTTACTAATCTAGTGAGATTGTTGCTGCTGTTTTCGTGCAATCAGAATATGGAATCAGGGCACAGTTCGTGACAACGCCACTCGCATATCATCGGACACATCAAGTCGATTTCTTCACTTTGATTTCAGGTTCAATAATGCAGAGAAACCTGTTTCATAGAGATACGTAGTTGTGAAGGGAACCAACACATTCATTGCCCTCTTCGCCAAGCTAGGGTATGCTGCTTTCTGCTCACACCAAAACTGCTTAAAATCCAGCCCAGCCTTTCCGAAATCAGCTTTCTTTCTTTGATCTTCTTGGAACTCGATCAAATCATCCTTCACTAAATCATTGTCACTCATCGTAGAAATATCAAACGAGAAAGGGTTCTGGATCCAAACGGATTCCGTGCTAAGATCATCAATATCTGAGAAGTAACCCTCAAAATTGGTACTTAGGACTTTCAAATGGTCCTTGACTTATTGAAGTATTTCCCCAGGCAATGCCTTTTCATCTTCTCCATCAAGAAGGATATCGCCAAGGATTGGAAAGTTCGCCATGTTTCCGCTTTCAACACGGCGACTCCAAATATGTAATTTCTTCGTGAATGCCACTAACTTTCCCCTGGCTTGAATAATGTCCACATATTTTCCCTGATATGTAAATGTTCTCATTGTCATGTCAATCATGCATTGTAATCGCATGCATACGCCCGGGGCGTATAGTTGATTTATTCGAATATTATTAGAAAATTGAATTTATATTTGTTTGAAATATAATTATACAAATATAATTTGTTTTGAAATATATACTGTATATTTTTATTTAAATATATATTTATTATATATTTAAAGTTTATATTTCATTGAATTTATTGCAATTTATTATTATTATTTATTACGAGTCCCATACCCCCAGATTTTGGTCCCCATACCCCCAAGGGGGTATGGATACCCCAGGTTAAGAACCCCAGCATTAGGCCATTGAGCCAGCACGTTAGAATTTTTTTTTTTAAAGGGGTATAAAGTGTAAATATATATATATTTGAGATATCATCTACAGTGCACTTACATACACATACATACACTTACATTCGGGGGTCTGCCGAGCAGGCACGTAAGACAATGGCCATTATAAAGCTCGCAGTGTTAGTGTGAGAAATCTCTGAGGATATCCCAGAGACGTTTCGGTCTTGCGTTTCCGGTCTTGCTGGTGAGGGTTTCGTTTATTCGCAGCTCTACACGCTCTCCATCGAAATCGAAGTTAAGTAATTGTTCCCATTTGTACTTTCGTTATAACTGTATTTCTTTTATGGTGTATGTACGTATATTGTCCCGACGAAGATTTTCGGTGCAAATCTTTCATACCTGTATTGAAAATCGTGTTAATTCGTGTCGTGTCTTGAGCTGAGGCCTTGTACAGTGTACACTGTACAACCTTGAGGCTTTGTTTTTCTCTCAGCGGTCCGTCGTTTGTGATCCAATAACTTTCGTTCTCTGTTTTCCCAGTCTTTTCACCCCATAGCCTACTTCCTTATGTAAATCTCAACTCAAAAAGAAAAAGAAAAAAAAAGACTACCTTCTCTGTGCTCATTCGTTTATTCATTTATATTCATTCGTTCGTTCTTCGACCACGTGTTTCTCCCCCATTTCCCCAGATAGATTGTCAAATTTCAACTCGTTATTTTATCGTCCATGCGTTATTGTTTGATTATAGTTAGTTTTGGTTTGAATTTCCTGTAACTCGTAATTAATTAATCGTGTTCTGCTCCTCGTGTGTGGCCTTGTAGTTGTACCCCCGTCGGTGTTTTGTTAACTTAAGCGTGTTTTGCTTGGCTCTTAGTTTTTCCCTTCTACCCCGAACATAATACTCTGTCTAACGTTCTAAATCCCCACCCCACCCCCCCCCCCAAAAAAAAACAACCAAAAAAAAAACCAAAAACATTTATTTTCCTTTCTCCACGTGTACTGTTGTCTCATCCTGTATTTTCTGTCCAGGTGTGCTGTTCGCCCCACCCCCATTATCTCCTTGCCATCCACCGTTTGCCCTGTTCACGTGACTCGTGGTGGTCCCTCTCGGCTCTCCCCCCGTTGGTATTTTGTGCATATAAGATTGTTCACAGTTCTGTTTAAATATTATTTAAATATGTTTAACCTTTCCCCTTCTGTGTTTTATTCAGTGGTATATTACAACACGCTGTTTTTCTTCCTATTTAAAAGGCTTTTCTCAATTTCCTCTCCAACTCATTCCACTTCAAAAAAAAGAAATTCAATATCTTATACGTCTCCCTCACTACATGGTCTAAACTCACATTCATTCCATCCCTCCTCCATCGTTCTGAATCGGATTGCTAACTTGAAAATCACAACAAACCCAATTTGTTATCAATGTTCGTCTTTCATTAATGATCCACTTTCTAAACTCCCCTCTTGCCCCTCCCATCCAAATCCCCCCCTTGCACCTACACTCCTAAACTCCCCCCTTGCCCCTCCACTCTTAAACTCCCCCCTTGCCCCTCCACTCCTGAACTCCCCCCTTGCCCTTCCCCTCCTAAACTCCCCCCTTGCCCCTCCCCTCCAAATCCCCCCCCTTGCCCCTCCACTCCTGAACTCCCCCCTTGCCCTTCCCCTCCTAAACTCCCCCCTTGCCCCTCTCCTCCAAATCCCCCCCCTTGCCCCTACACTCCTAAACTCCCCCCTTGCCCCTCCACTTCTAAACTTCCCCCTTGCCCCTTCCCTCCAAAACTCCCCCCTTGCCCCTCCCCTCCGAAACTCCCCCCTCACTCCTCCCCTTCAAAACTCCCCCTCAACCCCTCCCATTCAATTCTCCCCCCATACCATTCCTCTCCAATTCTCCCTCCTCCCCCCTCCTCCTCCAAGCTGCCTCCTCCCCACTTCATCTCCCTTCTATCTCCACCCCCCCAAACCTTCTACTTTCCTCTGCCCCCCCTCAAACAACCCCTCACTGTGCCTCATCCCTTCACCATCAAACCTTTCATCCTCCTCATCCTTCCCTTTCTTGGAACTCTTCTGCAATATCTGACACACTATCAACTGCTCTCCCTACCTCCCCCTCTCATCCTTCATCTTACCCTACTCCTCCCCTTCCCTGTCCTGTACCCGATGCTCCCCCTCTCTCTTCATTAACGGTATGGACCTCAAACATCCGGGGCCTTCGCTCAAACCTGACTGATCTCTCCATACAGGTTGCTTCTGACAATCCAGACTTGATCTGCTTAACAGAGACTTTCCTCCTTCAAGATGTCTCTGATTCCTTAATATCTCTTCCTGGTTACTCCCTCCTCCGGTATGATAGACCTGAGCCTCGGCCTGGTGGTGGGGTGGCTATCTTTATCAAAAACTCTCTTCCACACTCTCCTTGCACTGCCCTCTTTCCTCCTCACCCCCAGGAGTACCTCTGGCTACGGCTTCCTCTCCGCTCCCACCTTTTGTTCATATGTGTTCTGTACCGTCCCCCAAACAGTGATGACTCCATCTGCATTTCACTGTCTGACAACATGGACCAACTTCTATCCACTCATCCCAACTCTCTCTTCCTCATATGTGGTGACTTCAACTGTCATCATGCCACCTGGTTGGGTGTGGGTTCCTCTCTCACCAGTCATGGCACCTCAGCAAAGGACTTCTGTGACTCACTGGGATTGACACAAGCTGTCAATTTCCCGACCCGGATCTCAGCCAATGGAGTATCTTCTCTTCTAGACTTGGTTATGACAAACTTCCCTGCTAATGTCTGCTGCTCTTCTTCTGCTCCAATCGGTTCTTCTGATCATGTGCTTGTCAAAGTGGACATCTCTCTGGCCATTCTCAGAGAGCCTCCTCAGCGTCGACGAGTCTGGCATTTCACTCAGGCCAACTGGGACGGTCTTCAAGCAGCCATCAATCGTCTGGATTGGTCTCCCATCTCCACTGCCTCTGACATCAATTTTTCCTGGGAATTCTTCCAAAGCAAACTGATCTCTCTCATGCACAGATTTATCCCATCTCGCCTTCAGTTGTCTTACCCTTCCTCCCGTCCATGGTACACTGAATCTTGTGGTGAGGCAGTTGCCCTGAAACAACTTGCCTTTGCCTCTTGGAAGGCTAATCCAACTGAAGGCAATCTCAGTTCCTTCCACCAAGCTCGGAACAAGTGTGTGTCTACCCTCAGGAGTGCCAGGAAGCACTATCTCTCCTCACTCAAGAATGAACTCTCAAACCTGTCTCCTTCCTCCAAATCCTGGTGGCGTCTGGTCAAATCCGTTTCTGGTGTTTGTTCCCCCTCCATCCCCTCCCTTACCTCAAATGGCCACACAGTTGACATCGCACGTGACAAAGCCGAATGCCTCAACTCTGTGTTTGCCTCAAAATCCTTAGTCCCAAACCCATCTCTCTCTGTTCCCACCTTTCCCAGTCGAACCCAACTGCTCCTGGAATCTGTGTCCTTCTCTCCTGACAAGGTGGAGGAGTTTTTGTCAAACCTCGACTCTGATTCTGCAACTGGACCAGACGGCATCAGCCCACGGGTCCTAAAATCTTGCTCTGCCACTCTGTCTCACCCTCTCTCTGTTCTTTTCACCCTATCTTTTGTTCAAGGTCATCTGCCAGCATCCTGGAAATCAGCTAACATTACCGCTTTACACAAAAAAGGTGCAAAAACAGATCCTTGCAACTACAGACCAATCAGCCTGCTCCCAATTATCAGCAAAGTCATGGAATCCATCATTGCTTCGGATATGAAATCTTTCCTCTTCTCCAATGGCTTGATCTCTGATCATCAATTTGGTTTCAGACCAGGTCACTCTACTCTGGACATGCTGCTTCTGCTGTCTCAACAATGGATGGAGGTCCTCAATGCCAAACAGGAAATCAGAGCTGTCTCCCTTGACATATCACGTGCCTTCGATACGGTCTGGCACCCAGCTCTGCTCACCAAACTCTCCTCCTATGGTATCCATGGAAATCTCCATGCATGGCTTGCGGACTTCCTCTCTGGTCGTAGTCAACGTGTGGCCCTGAATGGATTTCTCTCATCTCCCCTTCCTGTTCAGGCTGGAGTTCCCCAAGGCAGTGTGCTGGGCCCTGTGCTTTTTCTGGTCTTTATCAATGATCTCTCCCTGGTGTTGGGCTAGCGGCTAGGGTGCCGGCTTAGGATCCTGGCTTAGGATCCTAGGATCCTGGGTTCGAATCCCGGTCGATCGCTGAATTAACGCCAGGGGGGTTGACTCAGCCTGTCATCCTTCCGAGGTCGGCTAATTGAGGACCAGTTCACTGGTAATTCCCTGTTTGTCGTTAAAGGCGGCAAAAAGGGTTGGCGTCAGGAAGGGCATCCGGCCGTAAAACATTGCTTCAAAAAGGGGACCGAAAAACAACAACAACCACGGTTCCCGAAAAAGGCCAACCCCTGCTTGCGGGGAAAAATGGCCTCTAAAGGTGGTTTTTTTTTTGGTTTTTTTTATCAATGATCTCTCCAACTCTCTGGAAAATCCTCTCTATCTCTTTGCTGATGACTCCACTCTCTGCCGCTGCGTTCCTCTTCCCTCAGATCGGCAGTCTGCAGCCTCCTCTCTCTCTGAAGACCTGGACAAAATCACAGACTGGTCAAACAAGTGGAACATGTCTTTCAATCCTGACAAATCTCACTCTCTTACTATGTCTCTCCGAAAAGATCGACTGGACAACCCTCCCATCTACTTTCTCAACAATCCTCTCCAAGAAGTTCTGTCGCTCAAGCTTTTGGGTCTCACTATCTGCCATGATCTTTCTTGGGAAAACCACATTTCCAAGCTGGCCTCCAAAGCCAGTCGCCGACTGGGCATCCTCCGTCATGCGAAGTCCTTCCTCGGCACACCTGAGCTCCTCACCACATACAAGGCTTTCATCCGCAGCTCAATGGAATACTGTTCTCCCCTATGGGCTGGTGCTCCTGCCTCACACCTGGCTCGGCTTCACGCTGTTGAATCCAAAGCTTTCAAAATCATTGGAATCTCCCGCGATGAAGCTATCTCTGAGGGCCTTTCACTCACTCACCGCAGGCAGGTAGGTGGTCTTTCTGTCTTCTACCGACTCCTCTCCGGCCTTGCTCCCCCAGCTCTCTCTGTGCTCTGTCCCCCAAATATTCCTACAGGTCGCACAAGATCTGCCAGCAACCCTCTGATGGTTAAACTGCCGAAATCTCGGCTCTCTGCTCACCTTCACTCTTTCATTCCTCTCCCACACTCTTTCATTCCTCTGGAACAAACTCCCACACTCCCTTCAATCCCACTCCTCCCTCCAGGTCTTTAAAACAGCTGTTCACCACCATCTCTTATCTTCCCCCATCCAAAACCTTGATCTTTTCTACCCCCACTAATTCACCCCAGATCCACCTTGTTTGAAATTCCAACTTCCTTCCTGGAAGTCCTGGCAGTGTACATATGTTTATACCTCTCCCACCCCCTCCCCCCCCCCCCCCCCTTCACATGCCTCCCCCCCAAAGCCCTCTCCCTCCCACAGATCTCTCGATGTCTCCATGTCTCTCGGTCCCTGCTCTCAAATGTTTTGTTTGTGTCCTTCCCCCTCTCTCCCCATCTTGTCTACTGCTCCCGATGTTATTTGTTGTATGTGTCTGTTTGTCTTTCTGTGTGATTAATGTTCGCTCTTTTACGAGCCTCGATCTTGTATGCAAAAAAAAAAAAAAAAAAAAAAAAAAGACTCTAGCTCAGTGGGCTGTCACCGCGTAAGTGATGAGGTTCCTGGGTTCCAGTCCCGGGTTGAGTCTGAATTTTTTCACACGAGCCCCACACAGGAATTTACTTCCTGTTTCTTGTACAGCTTGACGTCCTTCCTATGGACAGTGAACATGTTGATGTATCACCCCGCATGCAAAACACGAGGTTGACAGTTTATAGTTGGGTTGATATTCAAACCTTGCCTCGACATAACTCAAAAGGCGAGCACGATTCCTCCAGCTAGCTTGCCAACCATACTTACTGTCATTGCTGCACAATGATATTGCTCATTTATCTTTTTATATTTTATGTATCCTTTTTATCTTTTATTGATATGAATGAATGATCAATAAACAAATAATAAAACAATTGCACAGCTTTTTACTTTCAGTAATTCTCTTCTGCTTCTTTCCTCAATCATTATTGGAACGTCTGTTTTTAGTGGCTGTTACATTTGTCTCTGGAAGTGTTAGATTGATTTTCAACTTGTTGGGTCTTTACAACAATCCACTGGCTTTACCTAGCAGATCGAGTTATACTCTGCAGAGCCAAGTTCAAATTTTCATTAGTATTGTTGTACCATTACGTTTACTCTTAAAAACCTCCATTATATAGACTAGCAACCGTACCCGCCCTATGGGTGGGGCTTCAATTGGGAAGCCCAAATGAAAAGGCAAAATATCAGAAGGCTTTTTTTATTTTAAACGATTCATATAAACATCCGTTGAATCATATCACATGCAAATCATCAAAATCTAAACAGTACATGGCGCCCATTTTGAAAAAAGATTGAATTCTGCAAAATGGAAGCGGCCGCTACACGTCTTTCTCAGTCGCACGTTTATGTGTGAAGAGTGCGCGCCGAATCTGTAACACGGAAGCGGTCGCTACACCTGTTTCTCAGTCGCTTTGCACACGCTGCCGTGTTACTTCGGAGCCGCACGTTTATATAGGAAGAGTTCGTCAGGAGTCGATCTACTCTCTCCTGGTACGTAGAATTTCAACAAAAGCCACATCACTGTTCATATCGGTAAATATTATTCCATCGTGTTTGGAAAAACTGGAAAATTGCAAAACTTGGAAAAATTGGAAAAACAATATCGCCTATTTTACTCCCAGGGGTCCCAGGAAGACCCACCCAAAATATCGTTGCGATCGGTTGAGCTGTTTTTGCGGGACCTTCGAACGGACGGACGGACATTTGGTGAATTATAGTAAGATTTTGGATACAAGATTGGGAGGCAGCAGGAGGGGGGGGGGAGGATGGAGAGTTTCAAAGGAAGAGAAATGCAAGAGGCTGTTGGAGGAAAGGAGGGAGAGGAGAGAAGAGGAAGGGAGTGGAGGAAAAGGAGGTGGGGATGATAATTACCATATTATTGCAACTGCATTTTCCCTTGGAAAATACAGTCAAAGTATTTTTCTGTGGGAGACGTGTACATCCCTCCTCGACATGTGATAGTATTTTACCTTTTGTCATGTAATAATAGTTGGAAACATCATTTAGCACCGAGTGTGAAATTAGAGTGGTTGTTGTCGTTGAGTGACGAGTCGTAATACATATCGCAGTTACACGTGTTTTAATGCCAATGGCACTCGATGTATTGAACTTGTTGTCAGAGCAACAAAGTGGTTGGTTTACTTTATAGTTCTGTGATTCATTCACTATCTCCATTGTGTGCAGAAGATGGGGAGAAGTGGCAAAAATGTCCACAGGGGTCTGATGAGGTTGAGCTGGCTAAAAGCCCCGTCAAGGGTGAGGGTGGTAGCACGATGCTCCCTGGGTTCTCCGAATTCCTTCAGCGCAGCGACACAGCCGTCGTCTATCCAGAAGATCCAGAAGAAAACCCTAAACCGTCAATCACAGACCGACAAAAAGAGAATGGTAAGTATAGTTCAAACATTCCATTTTTCCTTTTTGATCTGAATCTTCTTTAATCTTTCCTAAAAAATCCCACCTGTTAACCTTCTATTATTATATGTCTTCATTCCCACCTACAAACATCTTTTTACCTGCACATGTAACTCCCACATACTTGGCCGGGGCTTGCATTCCTGTCTTTTGGTTCTACATCCCAAGCTTTAAATTTCCATATCACACACCTTCCTATCTTTCATTCTCACCACCTTGTATCCGTACTCATCTTCCCGACTTTGCTTCTCAATCTGACCATATAATTTGTAATTTTTAAAAATCATGATCATATCTGCATCTTTCGCCACAATCTCTTTTTTACATATTTGGGCTCATTCTTGTGTCAGCGACAAGCAAGATTGATTGCTTATTTGTATGATAGTACAAGGTTATGGTTTGTTTCCTGTTCGAATAGCTTCCTTATTGATTAGCACGGCCCATTTCCCTTCAATTGCCCACTCGCGCTAAACAGCTAAATAGACAACAAATCGATGGTCTGGATTTAACATCAATGCTTTTAACTCTTTGTTTCGTTCATCTCTTCTACATTGATGAAAATTATGATATTGAAGGTCTGTTTTGTCAAATATGTTTTCAAGCAGGTAGGAGCACCAACAGGTGTTGTGCTGTAGGCACAGGTTTCTTCAACTTTTTTTCCCAACATACATTGCATTTATTGAATCACATTCGATGGCAGAGCATTCCTTTAAGTAGACATTGTCAGTGTTATTAAATACGTGACAGTTTGTCCACACATTTTGTTTGCATAACTTTATGTTTGCCTGTTTGGCTTTCCAATCTGAGCACTTAACTCATGTGGGGACTCAGGCTCAAATTCTATATGTCCACATTGATTTGTCAATTATCTACCCATATCTTTGTCTAACATGTAATATATCTACATGCACCTCCATGAGGCTTAGGGCTGGCCGGATAGCTTATATGTACAGTCACGTGAAAAAGTAAGTACACCCCATGTAAAGTTCTGACTTTTTCAACATATTTCAATATACAGCTATTTGATCTTCATTTCAACAATATTGATAGATAAAGGTGATATAATATAACAAATATCATGAAACATTTACATTTTGTAGTCCATTGTATAATTTAAATAAACATCAATGCAAATTTCACATGTGGAAAAAGTGAGTACACCCTTGGCTCTAATAGGTGGTATTGCCCCCTTTGGCAGAAACAACCTCAAGTAGGCATTTCTTATAACTGTCTACTAGTCTCTGACATCGACTGGGAGAAATTTTTGCCCACTCCTCCATGCAGAATTCTTTCAGCTGTGCGATGTTTGAGGGGTTTCTTGCATTCACAGCTCGTTTCAAATCCACCCACAACATCTCGATGGGATTTAGATCCAGGCTTTGACTTGGCCATTCCAGAACCCTCCATTTCTTTCTTTTCAGCCATTCCTTGGTGGATTTACTGGTATGTTTAGGGTGATTGTCATGTTGCAAGGTCCACCTTCGGTTGAGCTTCAACTTTCCGACAGATGGCCTCACATTATCCTCAAGCACCCTCTGGTACAATGAAGAATTCATAGTGGATTCTATGATGGTGAGCTGCCCAGGCCCTGATGCAGCAAAGCTGCCCCAAACCATAATATTTCCACCACCATGCTTTACAGTTGGTATCAGGTTCTTCTGGTCAAATGCTGTCTTTGGTTTTCGCCAAACATGTCTTCTGGTACTGTGGCCAAATAGCTCTACCGTTGACTCATCTGTCCAGAGCACATTGTTCCAGAAGTGCTGGTCTTTGCCTAGGTGTTCATTGGCAAACTTTAGTCTTGCCCTGATGTTCTTTCTGGACAGCAAAGATTTCTTCCTGGCACACCTCCCATGTAGATCAAATTTGTGCAGCCTCTTTCTAATGGTAGACTCGTGCACTTTGACATCAACAGTGCAAGAGCTACCTGTAGGTCCCGTGATGACATTCTGGGGTTCTTAGAGACTTCTTTCAGCATCTTGCGGTCTGCTCTCGGGCTGAACTTGCTGGGGCGGCTTGGCCTGAACAAGTTCGCAGTTGTTTGGAATCTTCTCCACTTGTAGATGATCTTCCGGACAGTCGAAGGATTGATTTAAAATTGTTTGGAGATCTTCCTAAATCCCTTCCCAGACTCGTAGGCATCTATAACCTTCTTTCTGAAGGCCTCAGAGAGCTCTTTTGATCTAGGCATGGTGACGCCGCACACTTCAACAACAAAGACCAAACCAAACGAAATGTCTGAGGTTTAAATAAGACAGGTTCCTCCAAGATCCTCTCTAACGATGTTCTAATCATTTGCACCTGAGCTGCTGCACCTGATTCTAATTTTAGGTATTTAAAGTAGTGATAAATGTAGGGGTGTACTTACTTTTTCCACATGCGAAATTTGCATTTATGTTTATTGAAATTATACATTGGACCTCAAAATGTAAATGTTTCATGATATTTGTTATATTATATCACCTTTATCTGTCAATATTGTTGAAATGAAGATCAAATAGCTGTATGTTGAAATATGTTGAAAAAGTCAAAACTTTACATGGGGTGTACTTACTTTTTCACGTGACTGTATGTGCACCCATCTTTGAGCCGTCTAGCCTGGGTTCGAATATCAACCCAGCTGTAAAACAACTGTCATCCTGGTGTTTTGTATGCATGGAAATGCATTCATGTGTGTACTGTCTGGTGGACCTGTCTGCCAGCACAGGTTGTTGACGGATGTTCAAGATCCCACGAGGTCTTTCACAAAGTGTCGACGAGCTATTTGCCAGCATTCTCAGCAAATTTTAAAATTCCCAAAGTTATCCCTGGCTATATCTTATCTACTCTGAACAAAGTGACTATATTGCTGATGCAGTGCCTCTTGAAGGTTAATGCAGGAATAATGTAACCACCTTTTCATCAAATTAGGTGAGGAGAGTTAATACAAAGTGAAGTAATTTAATTGTCCTCATTTGTTTGTATACAGTATATGCCTGCATGTTTTGCAGATAAATACAGAAGGGTTCTAACTAGCCTTCCTTAAATACAGAATACAGCTATGGTATTTTAAGCTAATGCCAGTGTAATAGAAAAGTTAGCACGTTATTTGTACCCAATTCATTTTTCACTTGGCAAATGCCATTTTTGTTGTCAACTAATGATTACAAGTTGAGAATCACATGTAAGGTCAATAATACGTGTTATTTGTAATCAATCTATGTACATATTGTTGTGGTTTTTAGAACACTCCACTTTGTAAATATTTGTAATATTCCCTTATAAATAATCCCCTTTAAATATTCCCATTTTTGGTGTAAAGGTCAAAGGTCGCACCCTAGTTAGGCCACGAGCAACACGTAGCACACCATAGGCTTCTTCTTTAGTTATTTCATTAGTATGTGTTTCAGGTAAGGATTTGTTCCCAATAGTTGAATCTGCGTTGTATTAATTAAATAAGAGTAGGCCCCCTTGTCAATTCATATTGTGGCGTAGCCTTCCTCCAAATTGTGTTCCTTGGCTTGCCAGTAGCGTTCGCTGCCTGGCTCAAGCCGCCATTACGCACGCGGTCAAGCTGGAGAGGAAGGGCGGAGCGCCAAGAACGAAGGCGTGGCCCCTCAACACCCCATCAAGGGGCGGACCGGTGAGCGCTCGCGACCACTCAGAGCCGAGGCCAGCTCACCGGTAGGCGGATCCAACAGGTAAGCGGCTTGATACACTAGTGGGCGATATAAGCGGCTGCGTGGGACTACTTCAGTGATGAGCCAGAGATGCGGGGGATGAGCCAGATGACTGAGAGAAGAGAGGTGCCCGGGAGAACGATTTGAAAGGAGTCCTGGCTTGCCGTTTATGAACTATTGGAGGCGCACAACTGGCAAAAGGCGTAAGGGACAATTTATTACGGACGCCGTATCCCAGTCTTCCCCCCCGCGATATAATTCATTGTCCGCTCATGTTAAACGCCACGCGAAGCTGCCGGCCGCTCGTGCCGTGGTACGAGTGAACACCTGGAGCGTGGACCGGAGAGTGAACTTAGAGCGGGACCTCGACGCCTGTGCCATCTGCCGGACCTCGACACCTACCACCTGCCCGGACCCTTCCCTCCCGTCTCACCAAGAACTAATTTGGGTGGGCATGGCCCGCGAATGCCCCCCCCCCCCCCACATGACGCTGACCCTGCTTACGGCGTCGCAACGAGGCACAGCCCTCTGTCTTTGACGAGCCCTCTGACGTTGAGCGCTTCTCTGGTGCTACAGCTGACGCAATCCTGGACGAGTTAGAGGCAAGTAGCGATGGTCAATAAGACTCCACCCAATAAGACTCCACCCTTTTCGTGTAAGTGTGTTTGTACTGTCCTGGGCGTGTGATAAAATAAGTGTTTAAGGATTGCCCTGTGTATCTGCTTCTTCCTCTTTTCGTGTAAGTGTGTTTGTACTGTCCTGGGCGTGTGATAAAATAAGTGTTTAAGGATTGCCCTGTGTATCTGCTTCTTCCTCTTCCTGTACAGTCTTACCTTTCGTTTCTTCCTTGTGTTACGGATTCCGGATTTGTGTGAATTACTATTCAGGTCATTGCTTATTAATGTTTATTCTATTAAAGGTTGTTGTGGTTAAATGGTTAGAGGCGCTTCTGATAACAGGAGACCGGAAACGGGATGGTGAACCAGAAGAAAAAAAGAGACAAGGTCGAGAGAGAAGCGGCCATCTTGATCCTCGCCCAGCTCCGACACGAGCGGCGTCGATATTGATCAGCGTTGGGAACGCTGAGTTTGAAAAGCCCGTCTGGCGAGAGGAGTTACCTGCGCGGGGTAATTACCGGTTACGTGTCAAGTTGCTGGGGGTTCCTGCACAGAACCAAGCGTCCGGCACTGTTCACCTAATCGTCTACAAGGACGCGTACGGCAGGCACCTGGGGCCTCGCGCGCTTTGCGAGCCCCGGAGCCGCGATCACGAGCACCGACCTCGGTGGGCTGCCGAGGAGGTGTCCCCCAGCAGCAGCCGTTCCCGGTACGGGACGTGCACGGTTGAAGCACGTCAGGAAGGGTCCGTTCAACCGCCCGCGTGCGGAGATCGAACTACAGGGGCCCCGAGACATTGTGAGAGACATTGACCATGGAGGGAGCCGTGAGTGGGGCTCAAGGGAGGAATATATAAGATGGCCATCTTAGAGCTATTGTTGATGAGTCTACATCTTAGTAATATTGTTGATTGAGGGTTGATTGTTGTTGATTGATTGGGGAATATATTATCCATTAATCCGGATCCTTGGTGTGGGGGTTTCTTATTGACTTGAATTGTTGTGTCTTTCATATTGATTGCGTTACGAAAGCGTATAAATCATATATCTTTCTGGCGGGGTTCCTCCCACGGTCCGGGGGTTACCAAGACCAGGTAGTTACCGGGAGGACCACGTAACACTTGGTTTTGGTTTTGTACATAATTAATAAACCTGTGTTCTCCCTTCTTATTCTTTGGGTTTCCTCTCATCCGGTCGCTTTAGTGATTTCTCCATTGATATACGTGGCACGATTTGGCCAACGCTCAGGATCGGGTTAGTTTTATTGCTAACGGCTCGAGCTTCGGATTGCTAAACCGCTCGGCAATCTTCCATCTTGTCCGTTGCTCGAGTAGAAGTATCGCCCTGGGGGGGCAAAGGGGGCAAAGGTATCTGGGAACCCGTTGACCAGTCACCCTGGTCAACCTCAACCCCGCAAAGCAGCGCGATATCTTCTAGGACTCGGGTGGCCAGCTTAATAGACGAGGGGATTAAACCCCCCTCGGTAAGGGGAGTGCTGTAATCCGAGATCCGCAACAATATATGTATATATATATGTGTGTATATATATATATATATATATATATATATATATATATACACACAGACTTGGCATTTAATATGGAATATTATTTTTTTCTTGACTTGGGTTTACTTTCTGAACTCCGTATATCAATCTGGTGAGTTTCTTTTACCCTTCGGTGATGTCTTTGTTGAAAGAACCATGTCACTGATTGTCTTTCGCAGCAAGAAGTCAATAACAGGATTATATCACAGGTGGCGTGACAAAATGTAAGGACAGGTACATTTGACGATTGGCTTCACAATCGGGTATATAAGGGTTGTTGCGTTCTGTATTAGTGGAAAACAACTGCTGCACGTCTACAAAAGTTATTGCCGCTTCCTCTGGAGATGGTCCGTCAACTTGACAAT